>NC_060903.1:18335705-18485705 GCF_014805685.1 Silurus meridionalis
TCTCGGCTAATCCCAGCACTTCCCTAAAGTCTGCTCGGATCTACACGGATCACTTTTTATCAAGGAAAAAATTCCAATACAAGTAGAAAAGCTGAGTTTTTTTTTCCAGTCCAAAGCATTCACAAGGACTGAAACAGCAGCTCTGGGATTTCAGTTCGACTCGCCATCCTGACATATTCAGCTGGCTGCTTATCATCGCAAAGTTTCGGAGTAAAAGCATCTGCTAATTAAATAAACACTTTAAAGTGTGTGTAATGTGGTTTTACTCAGGAATCCGTCCAAGTTCCATCGAAATACCGCAAAACATGGCACAAGATGGAGACATATCGATCAGAGAATACTGAACTGGGGATGTGGAAGCTCAGTGCTTAAGGTTCTGGGTTACTGAACAGAAGGTTGGAGTTTTAAGCCCCAGTATCATCAAGCTGCCACCCTTGGGGCCCCTAAGCAAGGCTCTTAACCCTATGTGCCCCAGGGGTGCTGTATCATGTCTGACCTTGTGCTCTGACCCTAAATTCCCAACATTGGTGAGATACAGTGTTCAAATAAAGAATTTCAGTGTGCTGTAAAGAACGTGTGACAAGTAAAAAGCACATTTACTTCTTTTTTCTTTTATTGTATAATTGTTGGATATTTTTTTTAAAATCATATCTTATCATGCCTTAGCAAATACACCTGTTAAATACAGAAACATTGTCTTGTAAATCGTATCGTAAAATAGCAGATTTATTTGTTTTGTTAATTTGGTTCAGGAGCCAGTTAGAAGGAAATTTAATATTTCAATGCTTTTACATTCACATTTTGTTTGCATTTTCACACAAACATATTTGTGATCTCCTTTGGTTTCATGTCTTTCTCAGCACTGCAGTGCGTTCGCTGAATGGGTCGAGGAAGAAGATGGATTTGGAGAAAAACTAGAGAAGAAAATGTTCAAACGAGACACAGAATGAATAAAAACGGCAGCAGGAGTCAAGTCCAAAAGCTTCATTACTATTAAAGACACTGATGTTTAATAAAACTCATGTAAATAAATCGAATTTTATGCCACTTCTTTATCTCAGTGTGTGAGTGTGTGGGCAAAATTTTAGCTGTAACGAGTCGTCTATAAAATGCGTCATGAAAATGAAGTGTTTCTTTGATCCAATTCAGTCAGTTTTAATTCTCAAACATCAATAACAGCTGGAACTCCTCAAGGCTGGGAACTGACCATGGTACTGTACAAGGTGTTAATTCAAGGCTTGGTGTGAGGCTTTACACCTTTATAATGTTCTCCGCTTTACCTCGAGCCGTTACATATTGAACTTTCGCCTTATCAAAATCTTTTTTTACCCCTATAGTGAAATTAGAAGAAATTGAATTTGCATGGTGTAAAGCATTTGGTTAATCTCAGTACTTCAGTAGACTCCCGGAGCAGTAAACAATCCACATGTGACATTACAATGATGAACAATGAACACCACTGTGCTTCGAATATCTTAAATTCCACAGCAGTGACACACACGCGGGGGTTTCAAACTTTTAAAAGGCAATGAATAGCAAATCATGCGACATTAACATTGTAGGGGGAAAATATTTTTTTCTTTGGCAGAAGCAGTTACTGGGACAGGAAGGCCTGAATCAAACCACCACTATGGGTATAAATAACCTACACAACAATCTGAACTGCCTGATGATCCTCCTGTAATAATTTATTACATCTACAATATTACTATTATTTGTAATATTGCTTCATCCTTTGGATTTGGAGGTACATTAGATGTTTTGTGTCACAGAGACACACTGAGAAGAACCTGAATGTTTTAAATAAATACAACTTTATTAAAAATAAAACTGTGTTTATGTGCTACTTAGACAGGTGATTTCATCACTATCATCTAAAGAACCTCTAAAGATGCCACTGGACATTATGAGTGCTTTCACATCATCATTAATCTTGTAATTAACGAGCACAGAGCTCCGGCTCGACAGTGTGTAATGTCTTGACCGATCACACACTCCTTATTTCCTATAAAACAGATGAACAGAACGCTAGTTTCTAAATCCCCTGACGCATGGAACAACTGACCTTGAAACCTTCCTAATAAATTTCCATTTAATGACCAAATCATACAAAGATCTAGCGTCAACCACCCCCAGAACCTTTTTTGATCAAGCATTAGCAGTGTATCAAAGGTACACTAGTGTAACGACAGCTACGTTTACACTAATCCGGTTACATTTTAAAACAACGTTTCCGTCTTAAACCGCCCCGCGTCCTCAGTTACCCACTTTTACACAAAGTCCACACTGCGATGCGAAAACAGTGTTTTCAACTTTATCCTGTTTGGAGAGCGTTTTTCAATAAGCTACATTTTAGTTGACAGAAAGAACACCATCTTGGTGTGGACGGAAGGCCAAAATTAAGAGAAAAATATGTATTTTTAAACTAAGTTTGGACATGGCCTAAGAACGACTCTGAGATATCACATAGTTCTTCTGTCCATCCCAGCGATGACAACAAGCTGATTTTAACACCACATGAACCAGTGAGAACTGCTCCATGATTTTCCTACGCCATGCTAAGTTCACAACTAATTCTGGAGAGTAGAAATGTGTTGAAGGTCTTGAGATTTCTTGTAGAGCTTTAATACAGGCTCACTAGCATTTGCAATGTTTTTCTTTACAAATTTCTGAATAAAAAATATTATTCAGTTTACTGAGAAAAGCGGTTGAGAGTAATACCACCTGACCTTCGTGTCAATGGCCCTGTTAACCCCGTGGCTGATTTTAAATAATGGAAACGTTTCTAGCAACCATATCTACAACATTTGCAAGAAAACTTTAGCTCTAAAATATCCGACACCTCCAACGGTATGACTTTTTTAATGTTTTCTCTTTAAAATCGTTTTAATAACGTTTGGGACAAATAACGGACAAAAAAAAATCCCTACAAAAGGCCCATCATCAACCTTTACTGGAGAACTTCACTCAAGGTCAACCGTTTCCAGTTTCCTGTAAATAACCAAACGTTTAAACTCAACAAGGCTCTTGTTTCCACTTCAGTGCTAATTAGCATAAACAGCATTTTCAATCCTGATAGCATTCGGCTTGAAACACAGCGTAGAAAAGTCTCAATCTCAATCTAGTAAAACATTGAGGCTTTAATGTACACAGGTCTTTTGCTAATCCACTTGCTAGCATTAACTTGCTAGCGGGGTGTGTTTCTGTGAAGCTAATTTCCAGCTCTAGAATGCATTCATAACACAATAGAACTAGGAATTCAATCCAAAATACTTCCACACAGTTCCATTTTGTTTGTATTAGAAGAGGCTGACTGATTTACTGCAAATTCTTGTACGTTATTTTTTTATGAATATGAATCTGATCTGGAAACAGAAGCCGCTAGCTAGCATTGAATTCCACAACCAGGAAAAAAGTTCCTCTAAAACGCAAGCTGTTGATTTGACAGTTTCTGATTATTAAGTGATTATCACATCATTACGTCTTCGTGTTCTTGTCGGAACAACATTTCTAGTCAGGAGAATAGTGTATTAGAACTAAAGTCTCTCCCTGAAGCACTTAGCGTCTTTTTATCTTTGTTTTGTGAACACAAAAGGCCCCGAGATCAACCGGATACAACTGCAGAAATAATAAAACCTTCTTAAGCCCGTCTAACTTTAATTATGAAGAAAACTAAATTATAAATGTGAACCATCATTCATTTGTTAAAGAAATACAAAAGGAACACAATGTGAGTTTAGTGCTAAATTCTACAGTTAATTTGTATTAAATCTAGCTATGAAAATATGTGATGGAAAATATTAGTTATATTTATGTATATTGTTACTGGTTATGAAAATATATTAGCTTGTAGTAATAATAATAATAATAAAAATTTCTATATAGACTAGCAGGTCCTGACGCTAAAACTGGCCCGTTTATAGAAATGTTTTAATCATTTCTTCAACTGATTTTAATTCCATGAATATTTAGAACCATTTAGTTGAGTTTCAGCCGTAAAACGAACTTCCTTTACATCTTTATGTATCTACGCTCGCACAACTCAGACGAGGCTCATTACATGTCTTTAAAAGCTCAAATCCATTACACGACCTTCTTCAGCACATTATTCATTATTCGTTAATGAATAAATAAACCCAAACCACAAAACAGTTTACAGAAACCTGTCACGTTATTTATTGTTTTAGTCAAAGGAGCACATGTGCGATTATTTTTTAATACAAACAACTTGAATGAAAGACATCCGTAAATGTCTGAAGAAGTCTTTATAAGCTGCCTAAGAGCAGACTTTCTCCCACAAGGCAGGCAGTTCATCGGCCTGGTGTCAAATGACCTGCTTTCTTGGATGAACCTTGAACAGACGGAGGGAATAAAGAGAGTGAGTGAGAGAGAGAGAATAGGAGGGAGAGAAAGAGAGAAAATGAGAGAAATTGATAGAGTTTATTCTCTCCTGCTGCTGGAATCCCACCTCAGGCGAACACTTTGCCTCGTTTCGTACTGCTGTTCAGCCAAAGCTGATTTGCAAACAAAAGGAGCCACTGATCATCCTCCACGTTTCTAGGCAGCCACAGGCATTGGAGAAAGAGTAAGAGAGATAGAGAGAGAGATATATAGAGAGAGAGAGAGAGAGAGAGAAAGAATGCCTTCTTCCTCTCATGTCTCTCAACAACGTAAGACCTCCAGCTAGGCTTGTTCACGTTTTCACCGTGTGCCCTGCAGTATCTTCTAATGGTCATGTGCTTATTTCTTCATCTTTATCTCTCTCTCTCTCTCTCTCTCTCTCTCTCTCTCTGACTATCCATTCATTTTATTTTTAGTTCTCAAACACACATGGAGCCCACTACACTGAAACCCTTCCCCTGGCATTTGCCCCGCTAAACACTCTACGCTGCTAACACTGCTAGCATGTTTGTAATGTTATCATCTATAAAAAAAGAATAACGTGTGTGTCTGAAGTATAGAACGTAGCTTTTAATATAAATATATGTACAAGGTGGTATCAAAAGGTTTCAAGACTCGTTTTGTAACACACCAGCAGATGGCAGCACAAGGCTGCACGCACAGTCACAGGTAGCACCAACCTTTATAAGTCAGTGTGCCAAAAGGAATAATCCTGTGTACATCACCACATCTGCTATTCTGACCACGTGCGCACTGAGTTGACTGAGTGCTCTTTACACGTGATCTCACTTCCGCACCCGCCCTAATTATTAGATTGGGCTCTTGCGTACTTCGCCCTCTTCCTAAAGATGAAGATCCAGCTCAAAGGTGGCCGTTTTGACACCATTGTGCTGATCCGGCGCGAATCACAGAAGCTGCTTGACTCGTTTAGAAAAAAAGACTTCCAGGACACATTCCAGAAGAACGCTGGAAGCGCTGTGTTGCTGCGCTAGGGGACAATTTTGAAGGTAATAATGTAGAAAGATAGATAAATAAAGTACTTTCTTGTAAACAGAGCAAAACATGAAACTTTTTGATACCACCTCCTATGTTCTGGATACGCTTCAGTGATTCCGACCTAATATATAAGTAAGAAAGTAGAAAAGTTTTCCGTTTCAGAGTGCTCTACTACTATGTGTGTTTTATGAAAAGCTCGATTTGTTTCATGATACCATAAATCCATATTCATACCGTGAACATTTCAACACCCCACGCCGAACGTTATAACTGTCCAGAGATGAACAGACAGGAACACAGGCAGCCTGTTTAATACCCCAAAGAACAGCTTCTGACTCTCGAGTTTAATTACTCAAAGAAAATAAAATCCGGCGTCTCTGTACAAGAGCAAATAAAGCTCTAGGGATGTCGTGTTGGGAGAAAAATCTGCAGAATGTTAATATGTGGATGAACTTCGCCGCTTTTATGTCAATAAAGATCGGGGCGAATTAGCATTGATGCTGGAATTAATAAAATAGTACACAGATTCGTTATCCTCCTGGGGGACAGATAGAAGCACCTGAGGAACGAAGGTCAAACATAAGAAAAAACAACAACAATGCCCTTATTACCTTGAGGTCATGAAGAAGGAATAAATATTTAAATGAGACTGAATTGGTAGGCAGTGTGACGAGTAATGATGCTAATTCATGATGCTGACTCATAATATTGGGACAAATTTGCGAAATAAACTATAAAAATTCAAACAAAGTCTGAACAGCCCTAATATATATATATATATATATATATATATATATATATATATATATATATATATATATATATATATCCCAGAATGCAATTCTTAAATCATATTAATATTAAATTGTCTAAGTCAAAGACTTCCTCGGGTGCTAGCATCGATCCCTGAGGTACACCACCTTAATGAAATCTGTCTTATTAGCAAGTATTCATGAGATGGTAATCCATTGGATTTCTTCATATTACACTCATGCTAAACCTGCCTTTTAAAAAAAAACTAAATGGCCAACACCTATTATTGTGGCAAACGTATTTCTCAGCAAATGTTTTCTTAAAATACATTCAAAGCTACATGATTAATTAAGCCTCTAATTAGTCACAATACAGCACACAAAACACCCGGGATCAAGCTAGCATGAACATACCTGTACGAGGCTAGTACGTGTCAATAGGTTTGTACTGAATGTGCTAATGGAGTTAAACGTGTGAAAGGATTGAATTGAAACGTTAGCGCTAAAATGTGTTACTCCAGGAAAAATAAATAAATAAATAAAATAAAACACAGGTCGCCCCATGTTATGGCATTGATTTTAAAGGACGGAACCCACAGCACGAGTCAGACAAATCAATCCGGCTTTATGGTAGCGCTTTCATTACCGACAGTGTCCACAAAAATAATGAGACCTTGCCTTTAAAAAAGAAAATCATTACAGAAGCACACCTGCTGGATAGCGAAGCCCACATACGGCGCGCCGAGCAGAAAGGTGCCGGATGTGCGCTCCATAACAGGCTTGTTTCCAGGCAACGGTGCTGATCAACAGTGATTTCTTGCGTGCTTATGGAGAGGCAGTGTTCCAATTCCAGCACACACAAACACACACAAACAGCTGGTCATGTATATATATCATTTATATATTTATTTATCACTTTACCTTTTCTTGAGATATAATAACCGCCAGCTCCATGATGGAATGTTCCGTGTGAACGAGCTTCATAACCACGCGAGATGGTGATAAATGATCTTTAATCCCGTCACACGCCATAACAAGATGCACGTTATAGTTTTGCACAGAAAGTAATTCCATACGCATCACTCTGTGTCTAATACATAAAAAAATTATAAATCCACCATTTTACTCGTCTGGAGCCACAGCGATTTCCAACAATCACACAAATCCAAATCAATTCATCCTCTGGTTGCATCGATACTTCCATATAAATCCTAAATTAATAAAGAGGCATAAAACGAAATGCTGCTGAGGGAACGAGAGTTTATAGCTGCTATAACAAATAAAAACAGGACCCAACAGTATTTTTTTATGAACCAAAGTTGTATCTTTTTATCTGTTTATAGTTACAATGAATTTTGTGAAACATCCACAAAACAAGTCAGGTAGTGTTTTCATTTGTTATAGCAGCTATAAATGCTCACCAGCCTTTCTTTTTACACCTCTTTTTTCTCTGCCTGTCCCACCTCCTGTCCCTCCATCTGTCTTTCTGTCCGTCTGTGATTCTAATTACTGTGATTTGAAAGAAAAAAAAAAAAGCCACATGATTTGGATAAAATAATGATTGTAACCAGTTGATGGATTTGGATTTGATTCAAACAGGATCAAGGTCACAGCAAGGTCAAACATCTGGGCTGGTTTTCTCTTCCTGTTTGAAGTATACTTTGAAAGTACAAGGCGTGTTCAAGTCAAACCGGGATTCTTAATGTTACAGATATAAAAACGGATGTAAGCATGGCGATACTACACACAGTATAGTGTCCTATTACTGATAGAAAGCGCACATGTCATGGGCCGGTCCAAAGACCATTAATCAAGATGGCAAACGACAGTGTTAGTGCGTGCATGGAACAGCGTGAACGTGTGAACGAAGACGTAAAACCTGCGCATATCTACAGAAGACTTTGAGCACAGTACGGTGAGGAGACGCTCAGCCAAAGTAAGACATGTGAATAGTGTAAATGTTTCGAAGATGAATCCCAGCCCACAGCTGTGAACATTCAGTGCTTGATCCTGGATAATCGACGAGATCTTCAGAGCTCCACATTTTAGCACTGATGACGAAGTAAAGCAGGATGTCCTTGACCTTCTGGCCAATCACAATCTAGACAAGATGCTACATTTTCACTGAAAACGCAGTCCAGGTTATGTTTGTACTGTCAGTTATTATTATTAATGATTAATAAAAAACACAAAAAAACTCCAAGATGAAGACAATAAAGGTCGGACAATCCCGGCCCAAGACTTATTATAAACGAATTAACAAACGTGTCATGCACACGTGAGATAATTAACGTGATGATGTTCAGGACAATGCTGTTTGCATCACGGTGATATTTCACAGGCATTGTGCAAACGGTGAGAATGAAACACTTTCAAGCTTTGCACCGTCTTCACACTGCTTCATTTGCAGTCTTGAAGGAGGCGTGAACCAAACAGCTGGCGAGATCTGATACGAGACAACAGCGCTGACGTTAGCGTTTCAACACTGGGTGCAAAACTTCAGTCAGCAGGATCCTCAGGAGATGTTGTGCAGTTAACGGTATACAGAGCTGCAGATTCCATCCAAAACACTGACCTACATATGACCTGCTGGTGGATCAGAGAGGGTTTGGAGAATCAGAGAGGCTCTTAGGGGGGGTCCAGGAGAGGATCAGATGCCTCTCAGGTGGAGGTGCTCACTGTTGATAAGCTGGACGATTATCTCGGTGTGAATTTCACTCCAGTGTCGTTTTGCAAATTCCAACTTGTTTGTAATCATCCTGTCTTTATTTTAATAGCGATTCTTGCACTCGACATCTGATCCTAATGCGAGTCATGCTCATTTTTGCATATTCACACACACACACACACACACACACACACACACACACACACACACACACATTCACAACAGTGCTGTAGAGGCAAAAAGTTATACTGAAGAAACAGGAAAAAAGTTTCAGGCATTTGACCTTGCTGTGACCTTGTCCTGTTTGAATCGAATCCAAAATTTTATCAGTTTACCTGCTTCAACATTTTAAAATATTGCACTTAAGAGAATTTACACATTACATGGCCAAAAGTATTGGGACACCCCCAATTCTCCAGGGAGATGTTTCTCCTCCCCAAACTGTTAGCACAAAGTTAAAGCTCACAACTGTACAGGACAACTGAGGACACAGCATTAAATTTTCCTTTCACTTGAATTAGGAGACCCAAACCTGTTCCACCGTGACAATGTCCTGTGCACAAAGCCAGCATAATGAAGATCTCCTGCTATAGAGCTCCATCCCTATTAAACACCTTTGGGATGAATGTGAACCTGACTTTACAAAGAAGAGTGGAGGTAAGAAAAGAAGACTAAATATGGAATGGGATGTTAAAAAAAACTAATCATATTGTCACGTGGCCACAAACTTTCATCCGTATAGTGAAGCTTCTATAATATGATAATGCGGTTTAATTTATGCACAGTGTCACAACCGCCAGCTTTATATGTACATCTAAAATTCCTTAAAGATTTTTTTGTCATTTGTCATGGACATGCTGAAGTGCATTTTGGTGGATCAATTGTCCTGCAGCAACTGTTTTCAATGAACTCGATAAGCTACACCTTCTATAAGAACACAGAGAGATGTTCTCCCAGGTTAGGTAGATAGCTCAGGAAGATCTTTTGGTCCATTCATCTGCCTTTTTCATCAAAACATTCAAATTATTCTAAAACCAAGAACGTCGTTAACGCTAAGCCTCTTTAATCAGATGTGAGATTTGTCCATAAAGTACATATAGTGTTCTCCGTATCTGCCCATCATATGAATTTCAACTGGAGAGCAAGCCAAAGTTATGAGTTAATTACTGGATCTGAAAACTTTAAATGAAAAAAAGTCTAAAATTTGGCCTCCATGAACCCTGTTTTTAGGATCCCAGTTTTGATGTCTCACAAACTAGACTTTAATCCTTCTCTAGAGACTGCAATAAATTTCTTCGATAATCCTATCCAAGATCTGCCTTCTTCTACTGGACATGTGAACGTCAACAACCGAGTGCAGAACTTCCTCTGCTTTCAACAACAAGTTGCAAGATCAAAATCTTCCACTATAGAAGCTAGCACTATATCCCCCTAAATCCCATACAGATGCGGCGTATTTTGTTGGAATCATGTTTGTTTTCTCACTGGATGAAATCATAACCTTGAAGATTCCAAAGCCAGAGGAGTAGGCGGAGCCTCGGAGACAGGAACTAGCGAGTGATTTTGTTTATTCTCTCGAAAGCCGTCGTCAAAACCTGCGTGATCCGGCCATAAATGCGTAAAATAAGAACTAGTTGACGGTAACAGTCCGTCTCGTTCTTCATCTCCGTGTACAGTCAGTCCTGACACACAGAGCACTTGTGTGATTCACGGCTCGCTCTGTGACGCAATGGCCCTGCTATACCGAGAGCAGCGTCTCTCTTTTTTTTCTGTGAATCATCCTCCCACCTTGTGGAGCATAAATACCACCTGTTCAGAGTGCAAAAACTCGCCAAGACACAGACAGAACACAGAACAGAAACCTTCATTAGCATGAACACCCCCTCACCTCTTCCTCTTCCTCCTCCTCCTCCAGCTGCAGCTGCAATAAATATTAACGCTATTATTAGTGAAGTGGAGGAAGGTGCGGAAAGATGCTCAGGACTGAAAGAATCCAAAGTGGTCTGGGAATTGAACAATGTGCTTTTCATAGAATTTGGCAGCAGGGATGTGGGTATGGAATAAATCATGACAGGGTCATAAGTAGGGGTTTCACGGTTCAAAACGTACCTCTGCTACGGTTTGGTTACATTTCGGTAGATTTGGGGGAAGAAATGAAAAAAAAATTACTTGTCGTTTTTTATTAACGATTTTTTAAATCAATTTGTAATAAAATGCCTGCTTGGTTTAAATAAAAAGTAGAATAGAAATAGAATAGAATAAAATAGAAGTCCAATTAATGCATTAAACTTTTATTATTATATTAATTAAATTGAGTAATTGATTAAATAGGCACAAATTGAATTGATTTAAAAAAATTAATGAATTCGATTGAATCCATAATCACATAAGAATCCAAATGACAGAAAGTGAGAGATTTTATGCAAAATCAACATGCGCAGTAGAAATAGTGTTTTCGTTACACTGCGCTCAAAGTGCGAGGCGGAGACTAAACAAACTTGCGGTACGCCACTTAATATGAGGAAAACGTACATTGTTACTATGTTTCACACGTAAAAAACAAAAATTGCATTCAGTACACGTGTACCGTACTGAAAGTCCTGTACTGAAATGGGTCGATACGAACAAGTGGACTTTACATCCTAATCATAAGTAATTCCATTAGGTCCTGTTTTCACTTGCGCTATAGCAGCTATCCAAGCTGATCTCCACAAAGACATTTATACACACAATATAAAGCATCTGCCATGAAAGAAATTAACAAACAATTTGTGTTGAGAAACGATGGCGTTGTTAAAGTATTACATTATTAGCATCCAGAAGTAATTAATGATGCAGTTATTATTTATGATAATGTACTTTGGGAAAGCAGTCTATCGAATGTCTCTCATTTGGGGGAAATGTGATCTTCACAAAAAGAAACAGTTTCTGGAGCATCTGAAAAACATGCTAGAACGAGAATGTTTTTTTTCTACAACATCGCAGGACATGATAAGAACGTTTGGTCTTCCAGACGTTCCCATGAGCACGCTTTGGCGGAAATCGATCCTGGTTGTCTGTGCGAGTTCAGTTCTGTTCATTAGTCCATTATGGAGCATTTAATGCACTTTGATGAGGTCATAACACTCCATAAAGGGAAGCCTCCGTGTGTCATGTGATCATAATTTACTCTGAAAGTGTGTCGGCTCGGCTGAATCACACGAACGGAGCTGATCAAATTGGAAGTCATACAGCATTATGGCAATCAGGTTGACGCATTATGCTGTCACACACACACACACACACACACACACACACACACACACACACACACACACAAGCTAGATTCATCATCCGCCATCTATCCACCCTCCTATAATAGACCGTCCATATTTGCATGACTAAATAGTTTCAACAAATAATTTTTTCACTTTTCATAAAAAGTTGCAAGGACGTCACGGTCGCAGGACGACACTCACCCCGAAGCACATTATTTTAATCTGATTATTGTCTAAATTGAGCTTTACGCTGCTAATGAGATTATTTTATCCTCGTTCCAAATAAAGCAGCTCTCCGGCAACTCTATAGCAGCACCGATCCGAACTCTGAAATGAAAACATCAGGGTACGTTATAGATCACTGTATAGGTGTTAAATGATCTGTCTGTTGCGCTGTACAATGTATTGGCACCCCTCTTACCCTCTACCCATGGAATCAGTGAAGAAGAATAGATGTTCCCTGTAGTGATGCACAAATGAGTCTTCTTTAAAGAGTTCCTTGAATAAAAGTGAAAACTATTAAAGTGCTACACATTTTAAATGCCTGTAAAAGCCAGTTTTGCTCTGCAGGGTTAAAACAAAGCTTTGGAGCAGAGAAAACTTTTTGTTTAAAGGGTAAGAGACCAAACTCTGATCGATCGAGGGATTGTATCGACGCTGATGGTGTACGAGTCCAAAGCGTCAGGATGTTTCTGCATCCCAGCGTCTGCTTCTTATTATAATGACTCGTCTTTAAATCTGACGATTTTCACATTCTCACACTGCTATTATTATTATAGAAAAAAAATAAAAGAATTCAGTCTCTTCGTCTCGCTTTTTTCTCCGTCTCTCCGTGTCTCGCTTTTTTCTCTGTCTTTCTCTTTGTCTCGCTTTTTTCTCCGTCTGTCCGTGTCTCGCTTTTTTTTCTGTCTTTCTCTGTGTCTCGCTTTTTTCTCCGTCTCTCTCTGTCTCGCTTTTTTCTCAGTCTCTCTCTGTGTCTCGCTTTTTTCTCCGTCTCTCTCTGTTTGTCTGTCTATATTACTCTCTCAGTTTCTGTAGTCTACTTAATTTCCCAATGTAAACAATGTCAAAAAACTCAAAAAAAGTTATGATTTTGTAATAAAACACCAAAATAACAGAACATACAGCATCAAGAAGAATAAATCCAGTTTTTTTATGATGCTCTGATGACCATAATTATACATTCTCTCTCTCTCTCTCTCCCTCTCTCTCTCCTGTCACCTTTCCTCATATCACGCACCAGCACTCAGCCATAAGACGACTTCCTGACTGACTGAAGCCTGGAAGATTAAACCACGTTTCCACTGCAGCTGCTGTTAAACGCATCGATACCCATCGCATCATCAGACGCTTCCTTCCGTCTGATTACAGAAAAACTGAGATCAGAATAAAGCACCATTCTGTTCCTAATAATGAAACATATGATTTTTACGTTTTACAATTCTACATCATCCCACGGCAGCGTTTCCTCCTTGTGGAGGTGATGATGGTCTTAAACAGACGTCATGATGAGGTTCCATGGAGAGAAGGACAGACAAGCACTAAATGTTGTGATTTCAATCGTGATCTCTGGTCTCATTTGGAGTTTCACATGTTCTCCATTTCTATGTGAGCTTTCTCTAGGTTCTTAGGTTTCCTCCCACCTCCCAAAAGCAAACCAGTGGGTGGATTATCTACTCTAACTTCCTCTAGGTGTGAATAGGTGTGTGAATAGGTTAGCCTCGTACAGGTGTCTCATCCCTGGTGTATTCCTGTCTCAATCCCAGTGTTCCCAGAATAAACTCCAGATCCACCCTGATCCTGACCAGGATAATGAACGGAAAACCGATGGAAGCTTCTTTGGTAGAGGTTGTGGGGAAAGGAACCAGTAAGGAACTGGAGAGGGCAACATGATCATCTTAGAGATGCACGACAGTAGACGAAATAATTGGGGATGAAAGCTATTTTATATGATATGAGGTTGGTGGTGTTTAACCTCAGAACACTGAGGACTTCAAGAGGACTGACGACAGAAAGAGGATGGTTTGAGGATCAGATGAATAATGAAATACATAAATAGCTATTAAAAACAGATATGATAATGATAAACGGTATATAATAAATCACAGCACTAACACCAATTCGGATTGAAGAAACCGAGATGCCATTATTTAAGAGGCTGAACGCGTGTGTGTGTGTGTGTGTGTGTGTGTGTGCGCGTGTGTGTGTTGCAATTTGGTCAGATTTGAATTTTATTACAAAATATTGTATAATCTTTAAGGATTCGATCAGAACGCGGCCCCATTTTTTATATAAATTAAAACAAAGCCGTTTGGAGGAATGGACTGTTCGGGTGTTGAAGCGGATCTCGGCGCATTTTCTGCGCTCTGAGCATCGCACTGTTGCGCAAAAGCCTCGGCTCACTTCCCAAAGAGAACCCGATCCCGAAATGCGCAATTAGGAACCACTGACATACCCAGATCCATGGCTCAACACGTCATGCCATTCCTTTACATCACATCCTTCCCATTCCCATTCCCAATTCCATTCCCATTCCCAATCCCAAGCCTGGGAATCATCATCATTATCCACCCCAAACACTCTTACCATGCACCGAGAACACACTGCGGACTCCCCGCAATCCTGTAGACGCGTAAACACACGGGAAAACGCACGACGCGCTTCAGGGGCGCCCGCGCACGCACACGCACACACACACACACACACACACACACACACACACACACACACGAGACTCTCATATACCTCAATTAATGCATTAAAACAGATAGGTTTCTTCTTACCTGGCTTTCTTCTTTATTATTCACCATTCATGATCCGGCAGTGCTGATGGATAGAGGATCTCAGAGAGAGAGAGAGAGAGAGAGAGAGAGAGAGAGAGAGAGATAGGAGCGCACTGGATGAAGGAGAGCTGATTGAGACGCAGGGAGCAGAGCGGCTTTCTACACACCTACACACACACACACACACACACACACACACACACACACACACACACACACACACACACACACACACAAGCGCTCTAATTCGGGTGCGTCTCAAATAGTCTTCTAGTGAACTTCATCTTAATTCTAATGGAAATAAAGACGCATTTCTATTGGCTGAAATCGGTCACATGGTCCTGCGTCGCTCACGTGACCGCTACTAAGCGTTAGAGGTTCCCAAAGATTAATTTGTAAAATGAATTCGCAATCTATTCTTTTGTTTTCTCTATTTTATTATACAATCATAGCTTGAAGTGCAACACCGGACTCATCGTGTACACAAAGTGCTGAGATGTACAGACTTTTCACGTCAGGGTAGAGAACGTCGTCGCCATAGTTACGCACACGTCACTGTAAACAGACTCCTCGCTGCTTTACTTTTTTCTATTTAAATGAAAACTAAATGATTGTGTCTGCATCGTTGGCAATCCTCCGGACGCCGTTTTTACGCTGATATATTCCATCACCTTCACAATCTCCTGCTCCACAGATTCAGTGTCCACGGATCTCCACTGTCACTAATCACTAATCACTGTGAAACATTGGCGTTGATTTCAGATTAAAATCCACACCAGCTATTCTACATACATCTGCTCAGTGGGATCACCAACGATCTCTGCTACGTCCTTTAAACGTTAATATTTCAGTTATATCTCTACACACGCTTAGCGGTCGTATATTATTTTTATTTTATTTAAAGGAAGTAAAAGCTCAATGACACAGCAACGTATTTATTTTTAATGCTATACGCTGATATACAGCAGTTACATGGACATGACACACAACAGACTGTGTTCTGCGTTTATAATGAATTCTCGTTGCATTTGCTAAAACAAACACGCAGAATAGTTAATTATTTATCAGAATAAGTTCAGTATTTAAACTCTTTTACTCTATTAAATGAAGCGGTATGTTAAATAAGGTATGAAAGAAACAAATATAACACTGAAAAGATTATAGGAATTATATACAGAATTTAGCCCAAGATTTGCAAAAGTCTGGAAAACTGATGTTTAGAAAACACTGGTGATTATCAGTCATACTGCTAATTTATTATTAATTAATATAATCATTTTATGTGTGTTTTTCATCTGAAGTCATTTTTCTCATGGTTGCTCACTTTATAGTACCACACTGTTTTTACATTTATAGCTATAACTATATTATATAATCCTTTTAAAACACACACACACACACACACACACACACACATTGCAGTATGACATTATTAACCTGTTATTTCCTTTCATATTTTCCCAAACTGTTAGTAAAAAGAAAACTTCTGTGTTTCCGACATTTTGTAATTATTTAATTAATTGTATTGTGGTTCAATAATTAAATCAATTAAGTAAATAATCAAAGGATTTTCGCTCCTTTTTCAGAGAAACGCACAAAAAATGGCCGATTGTGAATCTTGTGTTCAGAACCCGGAAGTAGGTGTCGGTTTGAGACGCGTCCCGGCGCTGAGTTCAGTCCGGTGATGTAGAAAACCCGGAGCGGAACCTGAACCTGGACTGAGTATTAATGATACTTACAGCTTCAGACAATCAAATGCTGAATGGAATGAGAGAGCTGGAGACTTGATAAATACAGAGGACCAAGAAACATTCTTCTTCTGGAACTTTTTCTATAAAATAAAATCTTTCAATATCCCCACTAGTGCTACTACAATTACTGCACAAATCCATATTATGGTGTGAAACACTCAGTTAATTAAATGAAGGTCAGTCAGTCTGGAACATCTCAAGAACTTTAAATGTATTGTCAAGCAGAGTCTCCAAAAACCAAGAAGCAATATTATTAAAGGCTCGACCAAGAGCTACCTCTGCTGCAAAGGAAAAGTTATTTAGCATTGCCAGCCTCAGAAACCACCAAGTTACAAAAATGCTGATTGGCAAACATAAATCAACATTCACTGTTCAGAGGAGACTGTGACTCAGTTCTTCATGGTCAAATTGCTGCAAATAAACCATTTCTTTGAAAAAACAACATGCAGAAGAGACTTGCTTGAGCCAAGAAACACAAGGAATGGAGATTAGATCAGAATGGACGGTTCCTGAATGTGTGGTTCCCACTGTGAAGCATGGAGGAGGAGGTGTGATGATCTGGAGGTACTTTCCTGGTGACACTGTTGGTGATTTAATCTAAATTGAGGACACACTTAACCAGCATGGCGACCACAGCATCCTGCAGCGACATGCAGCCATCACATCCGGTTTGCATTTAGTGAGAACATCATTTGTTTTCCATCAGGAGAACAACCCTGAACACACCTAGAGAGGTTCTGTATTTTGTTCAAGAAGAAGAGTGATGGAGCGCTGCATCAGATCTTCATAATCACATCATCTAAATCCAGGTGAGATGGTTTGGGATGCGTTGGACTGGAGAGAGAAGGGAAATCAGCCAGTAAACATTTCACACCTCTGGGAACTCATCAAGATTGTTGGTGGTGTGTCAAAACTTTTGACTGGTACTGTACGTTCTTCTGTAAGAACCAAAAATCACATTTGGACTCAGAACTTCTTCCGTCATCTTCAGGACAGAAGATTTTACGCTTTATGATTTACTCATAAATTTTTCTGTGGATGAGATGGTTTGAAAAATAAAAAGAAAAAATCAGGTTAGATGCAAGTTAATAGTCCATGAACTGTGATTTCAACAAAACTGTTTTTATTTATTTTTATAATTATAATAAGTTCTGAGCCGCTTTCCTGCTGCTGATTTCCTGCACAAGTCGCATTATATACAGAAAAGTCAATAAAATGCAGAACAAGAACTTCAGAAGACCTCATTCAAGCAACTGATCATCCACATCCTACAGATTTATCTGCATTTAAATGTCTTCATAAAAAACTACAACTTTCCGTGTGTTTAATTTCTCCTGCACTTTTATGCAGTTTGCTGAAACTGGTGAACTGGTAGCTGTGAAACTGTGTGAGCTGCATGTGTTCACCTCGAAGCTCAGTAAAGATGCAAACGTCAGACACTGACTGACTGAGGGACCAAACTACAGTTAAAAAGTGCTTCATGCATTTTTTTTTTCTGACACGGTGGTACAACAGGTTGGTTTACTGAGTTTAAATTAAACTATCTCTTCTTAATGGGATTCTTCAGAGATTTTACAGTTTCATTCCAACTCCCAAAAACATACTAGTAAACTAATTACTCCAAATTGGAACACAGTGTAAACTGATCCAGCCAAAGTTTGGAAATGAATGAAGGCGTGATTAGATTTTTCATGTAGAAAACCTGGTGGGTGCTGTTCCAGATCTTAACCACTAGATGGCAGCAAAATAAAAAAATTGTTGGAACAGATACAGGCGATCATGTCCACGCAACGTGTCACGCGCATGTAATTCCCTATATTAACATTTAAACAGGAATAATAATAATAATAATAATAATAATAATAATAATAATAATAATAATAATAATAATGCAATTATTCCCCACCATCTTTTCCTTATTTTGATCAGTAAAGTGTACCTGTCTATTGCATTACTTATTTTTACAATGACATATTTATTTATTTTTATTTATTTAAAATCATGATACTGTAAAAGTGAATTTATGCTCGTTTTCTCTCCAGGGACTTTCCCTTTCAGTCTCCTCGTCCCTCTCTCCTCCTTTTTCATCCCTCTCTCATCTCTTTCTCTTTCACTCTCTAAAAAACAAAAACTATATGAATAACATCTGAATGAGCTTCACACAAACCAGCCGACTTTAATAAATAAAAAGATCCAATTAAAAAAATCAATTAACTAATCCGTTTGATCGTTTGATTATTTAGATTTCTTTTTCCGGTGAATTATAAAGTTCCTGCTCGGATTATGATCAACCAATCAGCTGCCATCTGAGCGAGGAGAACACACACTTGTCTTGCGTGGAACTGAAGTGTGAAATGGTTTGGATGTTCGGTTCGTGTGAGTCGGAGCGCAGGAGAAGCTCCTCTGGGTTTATTCTTCTAATCTCGAAAACTTTCCTGATCTACAGAAACAGATAAAAGCCTCTTGCTGTAAACCAGCGTCTCTCTGTGTTTTAAAGTAAGAGTAGTTTTTTTTTGTTTCCTGAAGTTCTGCTCCTTCCTTGATGGATAGAACCGAGAGCTCTGAGAACATCATCCATTCTGGAGATCAAGCAATACAAATCCACACGACATCATCATCATCATAAACAGTGACAGCAGGTCTCTGATAAGGATGTGCCGTGTTCGCATGAAGTTCTGCAGATGTTCAGCATCACTGACTACCGTGGGGCTACCGGGACTCGCGAAATGAGTCGGTTCATTTAGTGGTGAATCGATTCTTAAGTACAAGGGGGTGTTGTATAATTATGATGAAGTGTTGTATCAGTGTGTTCATGTGCATGGATGATGAATTATGACTGTGTGATGTAAATGTGTCTAACTCGAACCTGCAATCTACATTATATCCTGTCCGAATCGTTTGTTCAGAAAAATCGACTCTGTGAAATGATCCGTAGTAAGAATCACTCCGGTGTACTGAGTGATCGTGCCGGTTTGACCCAACCTCCTCCTGTGTGCCAAACCCTCTGATGGGCAGGTTCACGTGTCAAACAGGTTTCATACACTGATATAAAAGCTGGAGTCTCATCAGCTCCTCACACTGACTGACTCTCAGCATTCCGGCTCTGAGGAACCTCCAGAGGTCCAACTTCTCAACTGTTACAAGAGAAAACCCAAAGCAAGCATGTCTCACGGGTGGGGATACGGCACTGCTGATGGTAAGACCAGATATATTTAATGCCCTTTTGAAAAATATCTATCTATCTATCTATCTATCTATCTATCTATCTATCTATCTATCTATCTATCTATCTATCTATTATTATTATTATTATTATTATTATATTAACTAAAGATATTTATTCCCTAAATCCTGAAATGAAATAAACCCCACCTCACCGATATGAATAATGATTTCACATCTCATCGTCTTTCCATCACATCGGCAAAACAATATATTTCCTTCACCATTTGTAAAAAACAATTCCCAGGTCAACTTGTTTGTGTGAAGCGATCATGCAAAAAAAAAAACATTTCCCAATAAAAGTGCATTCTAATGGAATGCATATTGTTCTGCATCCATGAGATTCTCGAATGCACATAAAATTGCACATGCATTTAAAACATGTTTACTTCTAAACGCATACATATCTAAATAAAAAAATTTTGTGTCCCTTGTGCAGGTCCTGACAAATGGGTGGAACACTTCCCTATCGCTGACGGAGACAGACAGTCTCCCATTGATATCATCACGAGCCAGGCCCATTACGACTCGACTCTCAAGCCACTCAAGCTTCACTACGACTTGGTCTTGTCTCAAGACATCCTGAACAATGGCCATTCATTCCAAGTGAACTACCTGGACCAGCCAGACAGCAAAGGTTAGGGAACCTTTCGCTCGGTTACGTCGTAGTGCAACAAATCAGTATCAGAATAATTTTAAGTTCAGTAACTTTATCTGTGAAGGAGAAAACATTTTGGTGGTTAAAACTCTGGATTACTAATCAGGAGGTTGGTGGTTCTTCAAAAAAGAACATTAAAGTGTTGTATGTTTGATGCAGATCACATTCTTTCCTAATCTTCTTCAGTAAATTGATACCATTTCATACTGTTTAGCACCTTTTTTTTATTTTTCAATTATATTCCATTTATATTCATTATTCTTGTTATCTGAAGCAGTCTCTAGCAAAAGAATTTCCTTCCAGAATAAAAAAGTTCTATATTCTCTTCTGAAACATTTAAAATTCTGATTTTACGCTCGAGTCAGCGTTCTCGAATCTGGTCATCATGTGGCTCTCAGTGTTTACGTTCTCAGTGTTTATTGCAGCCACACCGCTCATGAGTGCAGCGTGTCGGTCGAGATTTGGAAATAAACCACGGTTGGATGTTGTGTCTGAAGTTGATGCTTTAAAGGAGGCGTGTCACTGCAGGGGAAAAGAGTGTGTTGTGTCTCTTGAGGAAGTCGAGGCCATGCTGGCATACTGTTCTGTGTTGATCTGTTTTGGGTTCACCCTTAAAGAAAATCTCAGGGGGTGTGATCACTGTACCTGATCACCTTTTACACGTTCTGATGTTGAGGGTCAGGCTCTTGACCTGTACAAGATTTTATAATTGCAGGAATGAGTAGAAGTGTGTGTGTGTGTGTGTGTGTGTGTGTGTGTGTGTGTGTGTGTGTGTGTGTGTGTGTTTAGATCTGACCGGTGGGCCTGTCACTGGCGCCTACAGACTGAAGCAGTTCCACTGCCACTGGGGCGTGGGTGACCTCGAAGGGTCCGAGCACACAATCAATGGCCACAAGTTCCCCTGTGAGGTAACACAATGTCCAATTCAACAAACTCTGACCACACACACTCTTCCTTTTGTGTAAATTGACCACTCCCACCCTCTCCAGAGGATACTTTGACCACTCCCACTCTTTACTGTAGATACTCTGACCACTCCCACTTTCTACTGTAGATACTCTGACCACTCCCACTCTCTCCAGAGGATTCTCCAACCACTCCCACTCTCTCTAATGGATACACTAACCACTCCCACTTTCTTCAAAGGATACTTTGATCACACCCACTCTTTACTGTACATACTTTGACCACTCCCTCTCTACTTTAGATACTCTGACCACTCCCACTCTATACTGTAGATATTTGACCTATGGTAACAGTAAACCTGAGAACTTTTCTTCAAAACTAACAGCTGTAGATTTTTATCTGCCTCATCTTCTTTCACTATGAGTCATACCACCACAACTGGCACAAACTTTAACAAGTTTTCACCATATCTTTTATATATCTCTTCAGCTTGTTTTTTTGTTTATTTCAGCTCCATCTGGTGCACTGGAACACCAAGTATGAAAGTTTTGAAGAGGCTGTGAACAAATCTGATGGCCTGGCAGTTGTTGGCATTTTTCTGAAGGTCAAAACCACATCTCAGATGATTCTCCCGAGATTTATACAATCATATCTGTCACATTTAACATTTCCTTCTCTTTTCATCTCAGATTGGTCCTGCCAATCCAAAACTGCAGAAGGTTCTGGATAAATTCGATGCCATCAAAGCAAAGGTGATTCTCCATTGATTCCTTATTTTATTTATTTTGTTTTATGTTTCATAAATGAAACATTTTATTTTTTGTTTCCTCAAAATTTGTCTTATTTTTCCCACAGGGTCAGCAGACCACATTTCCAAACTTCCACCCCAAGTCCTTATTGCCCTCCACTCTGAATTTCTGGACTTATGAAGGTTCTCTCACCACACCACCTTTGTACGAGAGTGTCACCTGGATTGTCCTAAGAGATCCGATTAGCATCAGCCCCACTCAGGTACGCAGTTTATTTAGCCAGGGAATAAAATACGCCAAAACCGCTAGCAATGCAAACTGATAGCATACGCAGAAATAGTAAAAAAAATGTTAAAGTGTTAAAATGTGTGGCTGAATTATAAACTAATTATCATTTCTAACTTGCAATCTGCAGAGATCTTCAGTTGGTTCAGTTTATTAAATGTTTTTTTGTTATATAGCTTGAATTTAAGCTAGTTTAATCTACTAGCTTTCCCAAAACCTTTGAAATATTAGCATGTTAGATTGAAACATGTCTCAAATATTGAAATAAATGCTAACTAATGAGCAAATGCAAATCGTTTCGAATTTGTGTGAAAATGTTCAAGACGCTATTGTAAGGAACGCAACGTCATTCGGAATAGATCCGCCTCAAAATATCAAGTGCTGCGATTTATTTGACAATGCGTTGGTTCATATGTACATGGCTTGTATAATTATTTACACACTGTGCACGAGTAGCGACGAAGTGCACGTCAGTATTTTGAAAAAAAACAAAGGCAACAGGGACGGCTCTGTGCGTGGTGTTTAGCAAGATTAAATAATCTAAAGTAAGCGTAAGCATCACCTGGAGAACGGTTTATTTATTAACAGAGGTTAAACAGGACGCTGAAACGTTTTGTGCCAAAACCATCTCTCAGACCAACAGATCAACTGGTAGCACAGGTTTTTCTGTCACTCAGGAACTGTCACATCTCTGGTTGAGGCATCCTACAGTATGTTTCCAAAAATAACCTTTAATTTGTATGTAATGTAATTTTTCCATGTTTAAATATAGTGTATAGTGAGTGTAGTGTGTTGGTGAAGGAGACTGCTGAGCTCTGTAGCTCACACAGGAAGTAAGTAGGATGCATTTGGTGCAAACAGGAAGTGGGCACAACTTTGCAACTTTCCATTATTCGGTCACATATGCAGGGTTAAATAAAGGTTCATATGCTGTATGAAAGTGTGTGTGTGTGTGTGTGTGTGTGTGTGTGTGAAAGATAACAAGGCTAGAGAAACACGACTTGTAACATTACAACCCGTCATTCAGTGCCTAATGGCTGTACGACATGTTTGTACGTGTATTATATTTACATCTGCGGGGTTTTATATGAAGCTTTTACATCATTAACTCTTTATTTTTTCTGGTATCTCTTTCTCCAGATGTCGAAGTTCCGCAGTCTGTTGTTCAGCTCAGAGGAAGAGCCAGCTCGTCCCATGTGTAATAACTACAGACCCCCTCAGCCCTTAAAAGGACGCAAAGTTCGTGCCAGCTTTAGGCACGCCTCCTGAACGCATCTCAGCCAATCAAAACAGTCCTTTTCTATTTTTTTATTTTTTTTTTATTTTTTAAGAATGTCCCTGTCTGACACAAATACTTTTTAAAAATAAAGAGATTTTATTGTCATTGTAGTGACAACAACATTTCTTATGTTTATTCTTCGAAGGTTCATTTGAATAATTGAACAAATGCTTGAAAAAATGAACTTCAATGAGCCGATTGTCACATCTGAATAAAATAAAATAGAAAATGCTTTGGATTAGTCTTTTCTTGCAGGTGCACAATAAACAGAAGACCGTTTTGTATTAATTATTAACATTTTAGTTTGTAAATTGTAAAATTTCAGCTGTGCAAACCTTCCACACGTTAGATAAAAGCGAATACTCAACATTCCTGTTTTAGTTTCTTCTCTCCTGCTGTTAGCTTCACATTTCTGTGTGAAATGTTCAGGGTTCGGATCCCAGTGCAGAAGAAATCTTCTAATAAAGCTCTTTTCAACATGGATGACTTTTTTCGCAGCTGTAGAGACCCAGATATAGTAGATAAAGAAGAATTGTTTCTGAAAGATTTTTGCAAAGATAAAAAGTCTTGTTTTACGAGTGTTGAACGCTTGAAGGTAATAAAGTAATATATTAAAACATTAAACAAGTGAATTGTTTTTTGTTCGCAGTGTGATTCAAAACCGTGAGATTAAAAAACCACAACAATCTGAATGAATCATTGGTTCCTCAATGACACAATTTGACCTCAGTGACATGTATTTATGTTTTTGTTACATGACCCACTAATACTTTTAGACTCATCTTTAGTCATCTGTAATCTGGATTGTAAGCTTAGCTGCTGATTACGAAATGGGAATCTTTCCTCAGGGAATCAGCATCAAACAATGAACAGACACGCCCGAATCAGCTCGTTTGAATCTGTTCAAATGAATCGTTTGCATTAAGTACATTTTGTAAATAATAAAAAATAATACAAAAAAGCAAAATGTTTAAAAATATCAAAACAATTAATTTAAATAACATCATTTACTTTTGACCAAATGACTCAGTTGCTGTATTTGAATTATTCAATGACGCCAAATGACTCGTTCGAACGAGTCTTAATCGACTCAGATGAAAATCAGTTCAGTTTGAATTCTGGACTAAAATTAAATATTAGAAAATGCTTTGAATAACTAGAAGACAACTTTGTCTAAATAAATCAGTAGTTGTGTTAGAATTCACCCAAGGCCATTTCACCTTCATTAGCATTGTTTGTTTATGTGCTACAGAGCGCGAGATTATGAAAGAAGCTTTCATTGTCTGTTGGTACACATTTCAGGGATTCACCATGTGCCTACTTCTCATTACGGCATTAACACATGGCTTGTGCAGGGTGTGTGTGTATGTGTGTCTTTGTGGTGTTTGTTCTTTTTGAGATCTCTGGCAGCATTGCTCACTCTGAGCATGAATAGATTTAGTCAGATTCTGTTATGACGACATGAGACACAACGAGAACACAGGCCTAAAAAAAGTGTGGAAAATGTGAGGTGGATCCTCCATGGACTTGTTTGTCCTGTAGGTCTCACAGATGTTTAATCAGATTGAGATCTGTGGAATTTGGAGGCCAAGTCAACACTTTGAACTCTTTGCCATGTTCTTTAAACTGATAGTGAGCAGTGTGTTGCAAGTCAAGTCAAGTCAAGAAGCTTTTAATGTCATTTCAACCATATATATCTGACGCATCACTCAGTGAAATGAAACAATGAAACCTGTTGTATATCGCACACTGTGGTGTGTTAAAAACATAAAGTGAACAGTAACAAAAAATGTAAACAGTGTGGAAATGCAGGGATTATCATCTTGTTGAAAGACAACACTACCATTAGAAAACACTGTTATCATGATTGGGTGGAACGTGTTACTCTGTTGTAACAGCTGGTATGCAGCATTCACATGCACACCAATAACCAGCAGAACATCACCTATAGCATCATGCTGCCTCTGCTAGCTTCCCATGATGCTATATCTTCTCCAGGAAAGCTATGCCCTCACACGGCTGCCTAGATGATGTAGAACAAAAAGGATGATTCATCAGACCAGGCCTCCTTCTTCCATTCTGAAGCTCATATGTCCATTGTAGGAGCTTCGGATGGTGTAAAGGCTCAGCATAGCTCTCTGAAAGCTTCATATGCATCAAGCTCTGATGCTCTGTGTATTCTGATTTCTTTTCATTAGAACCAGCATAAATTATTTTAGCGTTTTCTGCTACAGAAGCACTTCTCTGAAAATGAACCAGACAGTCTAGCTTTCTATCCTCACATCAAATCGACTCGAGTGCCCCTGACCCTGTCTTGGGTTCACCGGTTGTCCTTCCTTATAGCAATAGGTAACCCATGAATACCAGAATTAACCCCAGAAGACCTGCTGTTTTGGAGACGCTCTGACACAGTCGTCTAGACATCACAATCTGGTCCTTTTTAAACTCATTTAAATCCTTATACTTAGCCATTTTTCCTGCCTCCACAACATAACCACGAGAACAGACTCTTCACTTGGTGCCTTATATAAATAATATAAATCCCACCCCTGGACAGGTGCCTGTGTAATGGGATATTCAGTGTTGTTCACGTCACAAATCACTGGTTTTAACGTTATGGCTGATTGGTGAAGCACAAGAGCAGCACTGAGATGTCACTCTTTTTTTTTCTGTGTCTGTATGTTATTTTTTTTATCCTAAAAAGTCTTTCATTCAGGTTTCCATGCAAGAAAGAATGTATAATTAAATTCCTCCTACACTGCAGGCGAGTGCAATCAGTCTAAATGTGCATCTCTCTCAAAGTGTCTGGTTACGGAGGAGAGAAATTAGAATGCAAACAGATGAGAAGAGGAGGAGTGATGATCAAAAGAGCTGCAGAAAGACAAGAGGCTGAGACATGAGCTTGAGAAAATGAAGGAGACAAATCCTCCTCTCATCATTCATTATATAAACAACAACAACAACAACAACAACAACAATAATAATAACAATAATAATAATAGTGTAGCTCCTTTCACGCTGAAATGGACCTTAAAGTGTTTCATATGAATCTGAATATTTATTCAACAAATGTTTCATCAAGTTTTGAGCAGCATGTATAGATCTATGAGTTGTCCTTTTAATTAATAAAACAGGGGGCGGAGCTATTTTCATGGCTAGCAAAACTGATTAATAAAGTAAAAAAAGCAGATCCAACAATACTTCAGATGATTAAAAAGATTCTCAATCATCTTCTGAATTATTTTGTCTGGTCACAGTTTTGAAGAATTATATATAAACACTAAGTCTCTTCATCATGGCACCTGTTAGTGGGTGGATTTATTTATTAGACATCAAGTGAACATTTTGTCCTCAAAGTTGATGTTAGAAGCAGGAAAAAATGGCCAAGCGGATTTGAGCGAGTTTGACAAATTGTGACGTCTAGACATCTGGGTCAGAGCATTTTCAAAACTGGGCTCTTGTGGGATGTTCCTAGTCTGCAGTGGTCCGAATCTATTAAAAGTGCTCCAAGGAAGAAACAGTGATAAACCAGCGACAGGGTCGTGGGGGACGAGGATCATTGATGCACATGGGGAGCGAAGGCTGGTCCGTGTGGTCCGATCCAACAGATGAGCTCCTGTAGCTCAAACTGCTGAAGAAGTTCATGCTGTTGATGCTCAGCAGGCCATGACTGTTTTAGCAGCAAAATGGGACCAACACATAATTATGCTTAATCTGTGTATCTACAGTAAATATCTGAGTTACTGTTACATCATATCTCCTTAGTGCATAGTAAGTTTATTCCACAATATCGTACTGAAAGCACAACAGGGAGCATGTTCAGGAAACAAAACTTCTTCCTGCCATTAGGAAGCTCTTTCGTTCAGATACTGTTTGTGTAATTAGTCTATCTGTGGTTTAATGTGCATCAGAGACAAAAGAAAAAAACACAAAAAAGCTCAAATGTAAAGTGAAAAGAGACGAAAACATTTGAGGTAAATGTATGTGAGAAAAGTTATGATAACCAATATGCTGTGTGTGTGTGTGTGTGTGTGTGTGTGTGTGTGTGTGTGTGTGTGTGTGTGAGAGAGAGAGTCCAGGAAATTATCACAATGTGTGTACTCTATAGTTTTAGAGATGCTATCAGGCGATGCTGATGCGGTTAGCAAAGGGAAAGTAGGCAACCATTCCATTCTTTGGAATAAAAACCCTTCACTTGCACAGTGGAACATTGAAACACGCACACACACACACACACACACACACACACACACACAAACCTCAAACCTCAAACCTCTAGCAAACATATTATCGTTATCTGACAACTGATAAGAAAGGTAGTTCTGTTCATTTCACATGAAAGTAAAGTATTGTTTCTGTTTCGCATGTTCTTGGCTTGAATGCTAGCTAGCATAAAGGCGACTAGCGACTAGCCGTAAAGCTCGGGTACTGAGTTTCTCACAATGACAGCAAAATTTTAAGCTGTTGAATTTATGCAGTTCTCAGATGTTTGTCTAAGTTGTGTTGGGTATAGACAGGTCACGGTTTCTGGTGAAATAATATAAAGAAAATCTCTATAAACACTGAATATAATCAACCAAAAATATGCTAAGACATTCAAGCAGTTGCGGTTAGTGTAAATAAAATGTTGCTGGGCCGGTAGTGAGGATGTAGGCTAAGCAGAAGCTTGGTGAGCAATAACATTTGCTTAGCATATGCTAATGATGATTTTACTATCACATATACAGACTATGCACTTGTACATGTAGGACATCAAACATATGAGCTTTTCTCTGAGAAGTGTCAGTAAATTGCTAAGAAATAATGACTGAAATGCAAAACAAGAGCATCGGGTGATTTGGAATCGTTGGGAGTGTTAATGCTAATCGTTTTATCTGCAAAAACAGTGTGAACTAGCAGTGGAACAGAAGTCCATTTTTGGTTTCATTTAATGGAAAGCTTTGTAGAAATGATGCCTCAGACACACAGTGATGTTTCTATATTTTGTGCAGAAGGTCGTACAGAAGCTAGCAGAATAGCGAGCGAGTCTGGAGGCTGTGTGCTGACTGATAAGAAAGCTGATAGGAGCTGGGTGTGTAACTCAGAGAGAACAACTACACAACACCCAGTGCACAAACACACACAGATCCTTCTTTAAATAATGCCATGCTACAATTGAAAAATGACCTGCTGGACAAACATCTTGACTGAAACGTAGTCAGCTGAAGAATAGGCTAATTCAGATATAATGGTCAAAGGTATCATGGCTCAATTAAAGTAATTTCTTTGAATTAATTAAATAATTTCAATAAATAAAAATGTTATCTATACAAAATATTGCTAAAAGTGTGTGGACACCTGATTATTAGATTTGTATTTGCTTTTTGAACATTCCACTCTTCTGAGAAGATAGATTTTTAGAGAAACAAATCATCCATAATCATGAAGCATTTGGAACCTAAATATATCTACATTTTTTAGTTTATTTATAAATGTATTAGTGTTAACATTTTCGGCTTTTAAGCAGCATTGAGATATAGTGTTTGTAGTCAACTGGGGAACATGAATGCTAAGTAGAAGCTTGAGAAAAACATACAGTACAGACCAAAAGTTTGGACACACCTTCTCATTCAAAGAGTTTTCTTTATTTTCATGACTATGAAAATTGTAGAGTCACACTGAAGGCATCAAGGGCTATTTGACCAAGAAGGAGAGTGATGGGGTGCTGCTCCAGATGACCTGGCCTCCACAGTCACCGGACCTGAACCCAATCGAGATGGTTTAGGGGTGAGCTGGACCGCAGAGTGAAGGCAAAAGGGCCAACAAGTGCCAAGCATCTCTCGGGGAACTCCTTCAAGACTGTTGGAAGACCATTTCCGGTGACTACCTCTTGAAGCTCATCAAGAGAATGCCAAGAGTGTGCAAAGCAGTAATCAAAGCAAAAGGTGGCTACTTTGAAGAACCTAGAATATGACATTTTTCAGTTATTTCACACTTTTTTGTTATGTATATAATTCCATATATAATTCCACGTGTTCATTCATAGTTTTGATGCCTTCAGTGTGAATCTACAATTTTCATAGTCATGAAAATAAAGAAAACTCTTTGAATGAGAAGGTGTGTCCAAACTTTTGGTCTGTACTGTAAGTAACATTTGTTAGCAAGCTGGCTAAATACTAAGCTGATCTAGCTAGCACATATACAGAGAGAATATCAATAAAAATATGTGTTGGTAAATTACTAGGAATTTATAAGCTGGGACTGAAATGTTAAACATTAGAATCAAGCGATTTAGCATTTTTGTGACTTCTATTGCTCATTCTGCATCTATTTCCAGTTCTTTTAGTTGTGTTTTTTTTTTTGTTTAAAGGCGTTTACTTCAAGTAATTGTTGAAGCATGAAGAGCATTTCCTGTTACACCAGTTTCGATTTTTGAATAAGGTGAAGTTTGCATTATAATTACTGATAAGAATAATTAAATGTGCGGCCTATGCTGCTGGATTTATAGGTGTGTGGACATAATGTGCATTACAGAGAACACACACACACACACACACACACACACTTTGCTATCAATTCAGTTATTAGATAAAAAACCTGCTATTAATAAACCTGCTAGCAATAAACCTACTTATAATTTTGGTAGTTTTAGATAATGTTTAATTTCTCTTATGGTTCCTAAGTGTCAGTTTATATCCAACATTAGCTTGTGTTAGCGTGTGAGATGTTTTAAATGAATGAAACAATAAAATAATCAACTTGTAACTCTGACGTTTACTGATTAGTTTCCTGTTACATCATGACATGCAGTGTTTTACTCCTGACTCAGCTTTTCTTAAGTGTAAATAAAACAAAAAATTGAATAAATGTTATGAATAAAAACATTAACTAATCATTTTCTCAATATATTAGCAAGTTCAGGAATAAAGAAGTCAAAAAGCTCCCAAACATCGAACTGGAAAGAACTCGAAGAGGTGAATGAGGGTCACTGCTGTATGATGATGACCAGCGCTAGAATTCAGTATAATTCTTAAAAAAACGTCTACTGCAACAAACTGTGTTCATCACAACTAGCATTAATGCCACATCGTACGCACCAGTATTTCCCGTTACTTTTTTTTTGTTGTTGCACGAACACCAACACCGGATTTGTAACAAATTACAGGGAACTTCACCTGGAGCTGTGTCACGTGAGTGAGAGAACAAATCTCGCTCCTGAGAAGAGACGACGGAACCTGAAGAACGAGTTCAGTGAGCAAACACCTACGCTGCGTTCTCTCCACACTCATCACCTTTGACATCCTGAGAGCTGGTGACTGAGATCATTGATTGCTTCAGATATGTTCTTATGCTTTTTTCTAGCAGAGTGTATTTATTTGTTTGTGTTTTTTTTTTTACACTTCCAAGTTGTTTTTTTAGCATGATAAAATTATTATTTTTTAACAGTATTTGGAGATCCATAGAAAAAAAAAAAAATCAACAAATGTGTCAGGTAGGTTTTTTAACAAGCCAAGTCTGATCACCAGACGCCAAAATACCCCAAAAACCTAAAATGACCAACTTTTCATTAGCTTATTAATACCCTTTTTTAAACATGCTGCTTTTATGACATCTGAGTGTTACAAAGTAGAATAATAAAAGTCATCTTTTATACTGCTTTTTTTCCATCTCTCATTTCTCTCTCTCTCTCTCTTTCTGTGTCGCCTCACTTCACCCGGTGTGAGATCTTTGGCATGTGGGTGGAGGTGGGTGGGGTTTTTGCCCTGCTTTAATCATGACTTGCCACCTGGCCTTGGCACACTGTTACCCACCCTGTTGACCCAGATGACAAACCTTCAGGACAACTGCTTACAAACTCTACCACCTCGACATGGCGACAAATCCCCCCTGCCTGGTAACACAACCTCTAGGTTTTTTTTTTACCCAGTTAGAGAGGAGATGCTGAATATCTCATTCATGTTAGATAAGTACTTCAAGAGAAACTGGTTCTTGAGCTCTACACTGCCACCTGATGGCCAGGATTATATCTTCTGATCTGCCAGTGAAGGAAAATGTATACATTTGATATATAAAATATATGTATGTATTTGTTTATTTGTGTAATTATTTATTTAACATATGCCATCATTCAAAAAGTAATTTTTGTTAAACTGCTGTAATGAAAGAGAAATATATATATTTTTTTTATACGATCACGATCACGATCACGATCACCGAGTTACATCTTTACTAGCAGTAAACTGCAGCAGGAAAAAAATTAATATTGTTTTAAATAATTTGGCTTCTTTGAATTACATAAAATGCTGAATTTTAAAAGGGCAATCAACCTTAGTACATGTAAAAAAGTGAAAGATTTATGAGGTGCCATTACTTTTGAGTAATAGGAAAATTATCCTGATTAGAGAAAGATGGAGTTTCGCATGACTGTAAGTAAAAACTCTTAAATTACAGAGTAGAAAAAAAGGGTTTGTAAGGTACCAGGCAGCAGATTGTACAGGTACACTGACACCATTAATGCGTACACAGCATTCTCTCTTTCTTTACACACACACACACACACACACACACACACACACACACACACACACACACACACATTTTATATATATATATATATATATATATATATATATATATATATATATATATATATATATAGGTGCCGCTTAAATATCTATACGTGTGTGTGTGTGTGTGTGTGTGTGTGTGTGTGTGTGTGTGTGTACACAAATGTGTGTGACAACATAAAAGGCTGAACAAATACACTGACTAGTAAATGATATTAAAGACGGAACATAGGGAATGATTTCTTTCTTTCTTTCTTTCTTTCTTTCTTTCTTTCTTTCTTTCTTTCTTTCTTTCTTTCTTTCTTTCTTTCTTTCTTTCTTTCTTTCTTTCTTTCTTTCTTTCTCTCTCTCTCTCTTTCTGTGTCGCCTCACTTCACCCGGTGTGAGATCTTTGGCATGTGGGTGGAGGTGGGTGGGGTTTTGCCCTGCTTTAATCATGACTTGCCACCTGGCCTTGGCACACTGTTACCCACCCTGTTGACCCAGATGACAAACCTTCAGGACAACTGCTTACAAACTCTACCACCTCGACATGGCGACAAATCCCCCTGCCTGGTAACACAACCTCTAGGTTTTTTTTTACCCAGTTAGAGAGGAGATGCTGAATATCTCATTCATGTTAGATAAGTACTTCAAGAGAAACTGGTTCTTGAGCTCTACACTGCCACCTGATGGCCAGGATTATATCTTCTGATCTGCCAGTGAAGGAAAATGTATACATTTGATATATAAAATATATGTATGTATTTGTTTATTTGTGTAATTATTTATTTAACATATGCCATCATTCAAAAAGTAATTTTTGTTAAACTGCTGTAATGAAAGAGAAATATATATTTTTTTATACGATCACGATCACGATCACGATCACCGAGTTACATCTTTACTAGCAGTAAACTGCAGCAGGAAAAAAATTAATATTGTTTTAAATAATTTGGCTTCTTTGAATTACATAAAATGCTGAATTTTAAAAGGGCAATCAACCTTAGTACATGTAAAAAAGTGAAAGATTTATGAGGTGCCATTACTTTTGAGTAATAGGAAAATTATCCTGATTAGAGAAAGATGGAGTTTCGCATGACTGTAAGTAAAAACTCTTAAATTACAGAGTAGAAAAAAAGGGTTTGTAAGGTACCAGGCAGCAGATTGTACAGGTACACTGACACCATTAATGCGTACACAGCATTCTCTCTTTCTTTACACACACACACACACACACACACACACACACACACACACACACACACACATTTTATATATATATATATATATATATATAGGGTGCCGCTTAAATATCTATACGTGTGTGTGTGTGTGTGTGTGTGTGTGTGTGTGTGTGTGTGTGTGTGTACACAAATGTGTGTGACAACATAAAAGGCTGAACAAATACACTGACTAGTAAATGATATTAAAGACGGAACATAGGGAATGATTTCTTTCTTTCTTTCTTTCTTTCTTTCTTTCTTTCTTTCTTTCTTTCTTTCTTTCTTTCTTTCTTTCTTTCTTTCTTTCTTTCTTTCTTTCTTTCTTTCTTTCTTTCTTCTTTCTTTCTTTCTCTCTCTCTCTCTCTCCTGCCCAGTCTACAGTAAATCCATTTATTTCTCTTTTGGCCTTTAATCCTTTCCATCCACTTCATTATTCACTTTATCCCTCATTCTCTCTCTCTCTCTCTCTCTCTCTCTCTCTCATATTATTGCTTTGCATTTTCCCACGTCCTTTCTCACCCTTTCCTTTTTCAGTCACACACACACACACACACACACACACACACACACACACACACACACACACACACACACAGCCCATCACCATCCTCCTCACTCCCTTTTCATCTTTCTCTCTTTTCGCTTCCCTCTTTGTAACGGCTCGATGCTCGCGGTTTCCATAGTAACCTCATGTTCCTGGTTATCGTCTCGTGGAAAATTCGGCTGATTCAGAGCTGAAAGCATCTTTAATCTTTTCCCCCCTGCAGCTGAAACACTGCCTCATACACACGTGTGTTTGGTCTGGTTTTCTCCGCAATCACTTCCGAAACTTTTTTCAGGATGTTCAGGATCTGTCACTTTTCATCACAAATATGATTAAATCAAATAAAATCGCAGCTTCATCAGAATCACTCACACATGCGGTGTGAATTCTGGAATCTCATTGGGCAGAAGGTTTCCATAACAGCAGCTCACAGGTTCATATGAATGCCCTCTTTCTAGTGTGTTATCGTTTCCATAGTAAACGATAACAATAAATGAATCTATATCTGACTATAATGCATCCTGTTTCATGTATTAATAAATAGAAAACTGAGATGAACACAAAATCGCTGCGATGTTTAAGGAACAAAATTCTGCAGGATTCCCTTTGATTAGAAAATAATAAACAATTAACAGTGACTTCGCCCAATCAAAGTGGAGGAAGGGTGTGGTTTCATTGTAAGACTTTATATTATTGTTCTTTTCCTCCCAATAAAAACAATCAAACCCCAATGATATTTATTTTCAAAAATATTCGGACACCCGCTTTTCCCAGTTTAAAGTTGGAAGAACACAATTGTATCAGACGCCTTTGGATGCAGTTCCATAAACAGTTACGAGACCCAAACCTGTTCCAGCATGACAATACCCCTGTGCACCAAGCCAGCTCATGAAGATCTGCTCTTCATGGGTTGGAGTGGAAGATCTCCTGCTGTATAGCTACAAACACTATTGAACAGCTTTGGGATGAATGTGAACGCTTACTGCACCCGAGACCTCCTCACCTCCTCACCTTCACCTACATCACTATCTGACTTTACTCACAACCCTGTGGATAAATTAATCTCCACAAAATCTAGTGGAACATCATCCCAAAATCTGTGGATCTGTCAAGTTGTTTTTCAGACTAATAAACATTCTGCTTACTCACTAAAGACCCCCTTCAATATTTTCCCCTAAAATAGATCCTCTTATAAAACCCAGAGCTCATGAAAGCTGCACCTGTTCTGCAGTGTATAACCTCAAACGCACCTGAGATTCCCTCAGACGACGCAGATCAGTTTTCAGTCACGGATTTGTGGAGTCTTTGTCCATGTCTTGTTCTCTCAGGTGTTCAGAGATCTCAGATGTGGATTGTATGTTACTGAAACCCAAAGGCTCTTTATTACCCAGACAGACAGTGAACATTGTGTGAGGAAACTAAATAACTTTCGATAGAAAATCCGTTTTTAGGTGGAGAAAGTTTTTTTTTTTTGCTGTGTCGTGGCTTTATTTAACATCAATAATAATAATAATACAATATTTTATACAGCGCCTTTTACAAGTACAAGATATCAACAAAAATATTTGGACATCAAAGGATAAAATGTTGTGCTTCTTTTTGAACATCCAATTCCACATGTTATCCAAAATATGCTGTTATAATGAGCTCCACTCTTCTGGAAAGATGTTTCATTAGATATTGTGGAGATGTTGTGGAGATTCATTGAGCTACAAGGTTGTTAGTAAAGTCAGGTAGTGATGTAGGTGAGAAGGTGAGGAGGCCTGGGGTGCAGTCAGCATTCACAACTATTCATGTTCAATAGCATTTAGAGCTTTGTAGCAGAAGATCCTCCACTCCAACCCATTGAAAGCAGATCTTCATGGTTCAGGTTTGGGTCTCTAAGTCTCTAAGCCTCTCAATTTACTTAATGCCCCTCTACTGGTCACTCCAATCACTTAAAAACCCTTTTCTGGCCACCCCACTAACTTATTGCCCCCTCTCACCACCTCAGTAAGTTAATTACATTCTCATGCTGACGTTCCACTGAAGGCGCTGTAGTTTTGGTTCCTGACCACAGCACATTACGTAAATAAAGTGTGAACAAGGTGCCTTTTTTTTTTTTTACCCAAGCCATGACAGTTTGCATGTGCGGAGAGATTTGGAAGTGGTTTGTCCCGGGATGGGCAGTTTAACCACTAATGACACTCCAGAGGCTTTTGAACTCTCCTTAGATAACATCATGGTTAGACATCATGACGGCCTGTCTGAAGCTTTTCTTCCATCTCAGTCTAAAAGGAATCTGATGTCAAGCTAAATCAGACGCCAAATTCTGAATTCAACTGAAATTCATCCATACACATTGTATACACATGACCTACATCACAGTCTGTGTGACAGTGGATTGTAATTGGCTGGATTAAGATCTGCTTTCCATGGGTTGGAGTGGAAGATCTCCTGCTATAGAGCTATAAACACTTTTGAAAAATTTTTGTGGCAACACTGTATAAAAATTGTATGTTTACTTTTGCATTATATTTTTCAAGGTCTTATAACATTTCGAACACTAAACACTGTCTAATACTGTCTAATAACTCTTCCCATCAGTCAATTTTTTTATCCCACACAATGTCAATTATCTGTTGCTCACATGTATTTCTTTACTTAGGAACACAAAGTTCTTCTTTCTTAGACAACACGGTGATGTTGAAACAAGTTTTACTTTATATTGTAAACACACGGCTGGGTGTAACCTCGAGAATTTATAACACTAACTTTATTAGCTACTGCAGGGGTTTTCAACTGGTTCTGTGCCAGGGACCACCATTCTGACTAACAACTAATCCGCGGCCCACTATTGTGTGTGTGTGTGTGTGTGGGGGGGTACTCCTTACCTGTTAGTGGGATTTCTGGGCGTGGTGACTTCCACACAGTCTGTCTATTCATGGTGATATAGTGGTACATAGTGACAGCCTCATATCATTCTCTGGTTCTAGTCTTGCCCTGTACTTGTTCTTTAGATATGCCAGTGTGGGAAAAAACGCTCTCACAAAGGTATGTAGTTGGAAAGGGTAAAAGACACCTCAATGCTTTTACTGTAAGCTCTGGAAATTCTGTCTGCCAACTTATCCGAACTTATTATTAGCACACTGTATTGAATGACATAAATGGAGAAAACCCAATAGTGCTGTCCCACATAAATTAAGTTTGTAGATGCAAAGTGCCATGGTTTAAAAAAAAGAATTGTATTGTTCACTAAAACATACTGCGAAACACTGTGTCAGTTTATCCTGTGTCAGTTTGAATATTTTAGACATTTTCATTAAATTCAGTTTTCCCACTAATGTGCAACTATTCTGGAAATGTTTGGAATAATAAATTATGGAAAAAAGTGATTTTAATAGTGAAATTATGTAGGCTGTCACGGACCACATGCAATGCCGCCGCGGACCACCAGGGGGCCGCGGACCACCGGTTGAAAACTCCTGAGCTAGTGCAACGTAACTGCAACCGTTGAAAAAAACAATCGAATTTTTTTTTCAACATTTGAGTTTGACTAGCCTAGCATGTTGCATCACAATGCTAAATTGGCATTTAGCTACGCTCTAGCTAGCTGCATCACGGCGTCTCTCATTACTCTGCCTGTGATCCTGAGCATGATGCCATGTTTTATGTCAGTCTTTCAGACTTCTCTTGAACTCTTTAGTTTTCCCTAAATTCCAGATGTGATAGGAGATAAGAGCATGGCGTGAAAATATGAAAATGATCACCACGTCAGACGTCATGGAGGACGCAAATCCGACATTGAGCCTGGACACAAAACACCTGATGAACAGATAATAAACTCAGAGAGATTTTTGTTTATTAAGTTTAGCCACGTGCATCTATTCCACCATTTACAGGAACATGTCGAGCTTAACACCTGCAAATAATTAAAATAATAATAAAAAAATATATAAGGACATAATTTGAAAAAGATATAAGATTATAATATTCCTTTGCGTGGAACATTGGTTTTTCTATTACTATTATTACTATTATTATTAGTAGTAGTATTTTATTATTAAAAAATTAAACAATTAATAATTAGCCACATATTGTTAATTTGAAATGTAAATGTTGTTCCCATGTTTTTGCCCCAGAATTCGATGTAACTGCATCGTCCCAGATCAGCGTCACCCTGTGTTTTTTTTTTTTTTTTTTTGCTGTGTCATCTTGTTTTTCTCTCACAGGGCATAAACCCCTCACACGTGTTGAGATGTAGGACATTGTGACATAACAGAGACTGATTAGATTCGATTAGATTAAAGCTGGAAGTTAGAACATGACAAAGAACTGAAACATGAGACATGATTCCTTCTGCAGAGTCAGTTTTAGAATCACATACAGATTCAGTCAGTGTCTGAATCAGAGTGATCATATTTATGAATTAGATCAGTGTGTCATTTATCGTCTCTTTATTGTTTTCCAGATCTGCCATTTAAAACTAAATGAATTCATGGTAAAAGTGGAAAAAAGAGTGGAATGAATAAGGAGTTTGATGTAGATATTTGTGTCCTGTGGACAAAAGCATGTGGAGAATATTGTCCAGATAAGACAATAATTACACCTCATTTTATCATTTAATGCAAAAAAACGGATGTCCTGTAAATAAATAATAATAATAATAATAATAATAATAATAATAAATAAATAAATAAATATATATATATATATATATATATATATATATATATATATATATATATATATATATATATATATATACACACATACATACACTGTGTGTCTAAAGCGTCATTTCTACAAAGCTTTCCATTAAATGAAACCAAAATGGACTTCTGTTTCACTGCTAGTTCACACTGTTGTTGCAAATAAAACGATTAGCATTAACACTCCCAACGATTCCAAATCACCTGATGTTCTTGTTTGGCATTTCAGTCATTATTTCTTAGCAATTTACTGACACTTCTCAGAGAAAAGCTCATATTTTTTATGTACAAGTGCATAGTCTGTATATGTGATAGCAAAATCATCATTAGCATATGCTAAGCAAATGTTATTGCTCACCAAGCTTCTGCTTAGCCTACATCCTCACTACCGGCCCAGCAACATTTTATTTACACTAACCGCAACTGCTTGAATGTCTTAGCATATTTTTGGTTGATTATATTCAGTGTTTATAGAGATTTTCTTTAAATTATTTCACCAGAAACCGTGACCTGTCTATACCCAACACAACTTAGACAAACATCTGAGAACTGCATAAATTCAACAGCTTAAAATTTTGCTGTCATTGTGAGAAACTCAGTACCCGAGCTTTACGGCTAGTCGCTAGTCGCCTTTATGCTAGCTAGCATTCAAGCCAAGAACATGCGAAACAGAAACAATACTTTACTTTCATGTGAAATGAACAGAACTACCTTTCTTATCAGTTGTCAGATAACGATAATATGTTTGCTAGAGGTTTGAGGTTTGTGTGTGTGTGTATGTGTGTGTGTGAGAGTGTGTGTCTGTGTGTGTCTGTGTGTGTGTGTGTGTTTCAATGTTCCACTGTGCAAGTGAAGGGTTTTTATTCCAAAGAATGGAATGGTTGCCTACTTTCCCTTTGCTAACCGCATCAGCATCGCCTGATAGCATCTCTAAAACTATAGAGTACACACATTGTGATAATTTCCTGGATTCTCTCTCTCTCACACACACACACACACACACACACACACACACACACACACACACACACACACTTGTTTAATGCATTTGCAATATTTTATTTTGTAAATGTGTAATTTGTCTTGTGTTTTTTCTTTAAACCCTTAAATAATCATATGCTGCTTGGAGGACACACAGAGGAAGTGTGTATGACGTAACAGGCTGTTTCCTGTACTGTACATATGACGTCTTGAATCTTGAATCTGAAGCGTGCACAATGTGTACTGTATACATGTGCTCACACCGCCACCTAGTGGTAAAGCACTGGCACTACACGACGCCTTTCCATCCCAGAAAGAGGTATGGTGTCATTTATTCTACTCTGAGTTAAAAATAATCCTCATGATGATATGGGATTATTACCAGCTGCACAGACAGACTCACAGACAGTCTTACAGAGTCTTACAAACAGACTCAAAGACAGACTCACACAGTCTCACAGACTCACAGACAGTCTCACAGACAGACTCACACAGTCTCACAGGCAGTCTCACAGACAGATTTACAGACAGACTCACAGACAGTCTCACAGACAGACTCACAGACAGATTTACAGACAGTCTCACAGACAGACTCACAGACAGTCTCACAGACAGGCTCACAGACAGACTCACACAGTCTCACAGACAGTCTTGCAGACAGTCTCACAGACAGACTCACACAGTCTCACAGGCAGACTTACAGACAGACTCACAGACAGTCTCACAGACAGTCTCACAGACAGACTCACAGACAGTCTCACAGACAGTCTCACAGACAGGCTCACAGACAGACTCACACAGTCTCACAGACAGTCTTGCAGACAGTCTCACAGACAGACTCACACAGTCTCACAGGCAGACTTACAGACAGACTCACAGACAGTCTCACAGACAGACTCACAGACAGTCTCACAGACAGACTCACAGACAGTCTCACAGACAGACTCACACAGTCTTACTGACAGATGCAGATCTGGGCTGTAATTTTGAGTTTTTTCCCATCACTCAGATGTGTGTCACATGCTTTTATTTTAGTATTAATGATGATGATGGTATTAATAATTGTGGTGATGATGATGATAGTAATGATGATAGTATAGATGATGGTGTTATTAATGATAGTATTAATGCTGGTGATGATGATTATGATGATGAATGAGATGATGATGAGTGGGATGACTTGATTGATATATAGATGAAGAATAAAAATATTGGAATTAATGGTGGATGAATGGACAGATGGATCGTTAGATGGATAATGGATGGAAGGATAAATAAATAATTTAATGAATAAATAAATGTTTCTGTTACTTTCCACAGCTATCGAAACTCTAGGACTTTTTTCTCTCAAGGACTCTTTTCACTGCATCTATAACCACTTTCTTTAAAGTCAGAAGAACATGAACATGTTTCTGTTCTGTTCTCTGGAGATAAATTCAGGTGGAATGAGGGAGAGGAGCGAAGGAGAGGAGCGAGGGATAGGAGACGAGTGCGAGTGCTGGTATTATGTGTAAAAGTAGCTCTCTGCATCAGCGTTCCTGCGTGGCCTTGTTTCCACAACACTTTTCTCACTTCATTAGTCTTGTAAAGGTCAAACCTTCATCTCAGTGGAGACTTCACCTACAGCCGCTGGCTTTTTAATAAGCAACTTTTAGCAAACTGTAACCGGGTTGTTCAGGTCCTGAAGCCTCCCAGAGCTCTGCAGCTAAAAACTATAAACTGCAGACTAAAGACACGTGCAGATATTTGAGTATATTTTTCTATTATTTACATTTCTATATGTAAACCACAACAGGTGTGTCTTTGAGCCCACAGTATGTGAAAATTTGGGCATGCATTCGAGTGTTTACAGGAAAATACACGCTCCAGATACTGAACTATAGTGTTATAATGTGGGCGTGTCTTATAAAAAGCAACACATATCCGATTTTCAGCGATCAGACAGAACATTATGACCTTTATAACATTCTGAGTGGTGAAGTGAAGAACACTGATGATCTTCATCATGGCTCCTGTTGGTGGGTGGATTTATTTATCAGGCAGCAGGTGAACATTTTGTCCTCAGTTGATGTTTGAAGCAGGAAATATAGGCGTAAGGATTTGATTGAGTTTTACAATTTGTGACGTCTAGACGTCTGGGTCAGAGCATCTCTAAAACTGCAGCTCTTGTGAGATGTTCCTAGTCTGCAGTGGTCAGTGTCTATCACAAGTGATCCAAGGAAGGAACAGTGGTGAACTGGTGACAGGATCACGTGCGTTCGAAGCTTATTGATGCACGTGGGGAGAGAAGGCTGGTCCGTGTGGTCCGATCCAACAGACGAGCTCCTGTAGCTCAAACTGCTGAAGAAGTTCATGCTGCTGATGATCGACGACTGTTTTATCAGCCCATGTCCATGTGACCATATATGGACAATATGGTTTCAACTCTATCATTCATCCATCAATCCATCAATCCATCCATCCATCCATCCATCAACCCATCTCCCTATTCCATGTCTGTAACTGCAGTATTCTTTCTCTCGCTCTCTCTTTCTCTTGGTTTTATTCCTGCCACTAAATAATTCAAATTGTTCAGCCTTGAAGCTGACAAGCGCTTTACTTCTGAAGTGCAAACTGAAACCTCACTGTCTGTAAAATCTCAATCTCAGTCTCTTCCCTGCTGATGTTTAAAACAAGAAAGAGAAGCTGCGTTTAAAAGTTTGTACACCCCCTGATGGGCTTAAGATGGAAAATTGTGGAAGAACAAAAACAACCAGAAATTCTTTATTAAATGGCTGAATGAATCAATTTCTGTGTTTTTGTATTGCAATATTTTTTTATTTATAGAATGAAGGGATCAGGTTAAAATCTGTTTGTTCACTCGTTTCTTAAGTTTTACACTTATTTATATTTTCTATTTAATATCGATCTATATATCATTCACTAGATAAAACCTTTGTAAGTTTGTAAGTTCAAAAAATAGAACAGTCCTTGTATTTTATCTGCACTTCAAGTGAAATGTATTGTTTTAATCAGTTTTGCAAAAATGTTTTGTATTATTCTTAAGAAAATGCAACAGACCTGCTAATGCTAATCAAACATGCAGCAAAACTCCAGGTGCAGTTTCCCCTAGTGAGCAGCAGGGGGCGGCGCAGGCAGCAGAGTACCTCTGAAACACGTTCATCATCAACTCTCAGGGTTTGATCGTCAACATTGATCTGTAATCAGTTTGTTTTAGGGAGGAGACTGAGAGAAACGTGAATGAAATGCCTGTAGACAGATCTCTCTATTCTCACATTATTTTTATCCCCTGACTCATGCGACTTGTAGCGGCTACAAGTCCTCCATCTTAAAGGACAGATGCAAAATGTGTAATAGTTTTTCTTACAGATTTTTTTCAATCAAGTCTTTCAGTCTTTCAAATGATCTCTCTCTCTTCTGCCTTGAACTTGTTTTGCTATTGGGACGATTATGGAGCTGCAAAACAACACAACGGCTTCCCGCCGCGTTCACGTTTGATTTACTCCGACACTCCTGCAGCTGCGGCGTGTTCACGCCAAACAGTTTGCACTGTTTGCACCAGGCTGCACTCGATGCACTTTATGTTGTTTTGTTGTTTTTGTGTAGCACCAGGGTTCCGGAGGAACGTTGTTTCGTTTTTACTGTGTACTGTGTACCACTGTGTATAGTAAAAATGACAATAAAAGCCACTTGACTTGACTTGAAATAAAGAAATTATGTAACACACTACATGTAAATGAAAAAGTCTTTCTGCATTAGGACGAGACTGGAGTGCAGGAGACGGGAAGACGACCTCGTTATAGACACGTGTAGTCTGTAATTATGACATGAATTTCACGGAAGTGCCAGTTTAAAGGATTTTTTAACAGCCTATTAATTATACACCTATTATTATTTATTTACATTGAATTTTTTAATTTTCACTTTATATTGTTGGTATTTTTTCACTTTAGGATTATAAATGTGTAATATATGAATATATAAATGTGTACACATGAATGTATAAATTTACAAATTAGTTTATTAGTTATAGTAAGGAAGGTGTGGCTTCTTTGTTCGTTGATTATATTATATAAGAGGTGTGACCTTTGTGTCCATTGTTAAGGATGTGTGGTCTCTGAGTGTATAGGTTACAGTGAGGGGGCGTGGTCTCTGAGTGTATAGGTTACAGAGAGGGGGCGTGGTCTCTGAGTGTATAGGTTACAGTGAGGGGGGTGGTCTCTGAGTGTATAGGTTACAATGAGGGGAGTCGTCTCTGAGTTTACTGGTTACAATGGGGGAGGCGTGGCCTTTGTGTTAATCAGTTAAAGTGAAGAAGGCGTGGCTTTTTTGTATTAGATATTTCAGAAAACCTTCCTCTCCCTAACTAACTCCCATGACCTTGCTTCCTTTTGATCTATTTTGGAAGTGAAGGTGGAAAAAGTGTCTCAGGAGTCTCAGGAAGTGAAGATGCAGTGTTCTCTAAAAGCAGCTTTTCCCTGCAGGACGTCTTGAGTTGAGATTCACAACAAGCAAACCATCATAAGGGCTGTTGAGCATCTTACACACGATCCGTCATGGAGCATGTAGAACAGAACGGCAGATGAAGATCCGGTGCAGTCTTGCACACACACACACACACACACACACACACACACACACACACACACACACACAGTGGTCTTTTAGACTCTTATGTAACACCAAGGGGTGCCATGAATTTTCAAAAACACACCTTAATGGTTCCTCTTGTTGATGTAATGGGAACATCTAACCAGGTAGTGTAGAGAGTAAGGAGTTTTAGTCTAACACACACAGTAAAAATGCTAGCTTCAAGCTAGTCGCTATGACAACAACAGTCTGTAGGTGTTAAACGTAATCACCAATTGGATGGTCAAAAAGTTCAATCACCTGCAGATCTTCTAGAAATAATTGCAATTCAAGTGCTGTTGAAAATGAAGCTGAAAAAAAACCCTCTTAATTAAGTTATGTACATTCTTTCACATTCTTTGAATATTTGCAATGCTATTGGACTAATCGTCACCCTACACTATTTTTAGCTCCGCCCACCCATTTGGGGTGAAACATAACAAATATTTTATTCTGAATTTCAATTACAATGGAAAAGTTTGCCACCAAAGTGAAAAAAATATTAGTGTAGAATATTCAAAGGAAACTTAATTATATACAGTATATTTACATAACTCCACCTTTTTTTGCCAGTAAACTAAGAACAATTATTCCTATTTTTTGGGGTGTTTTGTGTCGAGGCAATTTACACGACAGACTGAGTTTTTGAACAGGAATAAACCCAAGCTGTTTGCTATTTGCTTTGTATTTACAAGTTCAATCTTTGTGTGTGTGTGTGTGTGTGTGTGTGTGTGTGTGTGTGTGTGTGTGTGTGTGTGTGTGTGTGTGAGCTCTAAAGCTATGCCACATAAGCACATTAAATGTGATTCAGTCCTGACCTTGAGGTTGATCTTTAATAAAGCGTTTTTTTGGTGCCGTCCCACGCTGATGGATCATGAGAAAATAACTGCCCTAAAATTAAAGCATTTTATCACTGAATTATTAAAGTACATTTTCTCTGAATTATTGAAACCTTTTTTTCTAGGTGGAAGAATTCAGCGTAAAGGTTCAGCTCTTTGTGATTTAAGCAGTTCAGAGCCTCGGATACGTTCCTTTGCTCCGACGCTGCAGTTCGGCTAATAAACCTGACGCTGACTGCTGATGGGTTTCGATGCTAAAAGGCTAACATCTGTCATCTCTCAGGCTACACGTTAGCTCATTAGCATGCATGGTGTGACTTCGGCAGAGCCTAGCCTGGCCCGGATATGAAAAAAAACCCGATCCATTAAGGAAAACAAACGCCGCAGACATTTAGGGCAAAATACGAATTCAAATCAGACGTCAAAATAAACACGTTCTGGTTTCTCGGATTAGCGATGGAACACATGAAGGTGATGCTGAAATTCTGAAAAGATTAATGTCTCATGTATATTTATGTTTTTTTTTTTTAAGGGGCAAAGTCATCTCAAGATGGGAGGAGAAGGATGCAAGATAAAGGCCAGAGAAGAAATAAAAGTGCGCTAATTTGTTCTAAAGATGTCAGAAAACTTCTCTAATGACAGTGGAGTCTCCTTTCATAAATGGCGCGTCCATGTGTTAACGAGCTGTTACTATAGAAACGGGAACGAGGCAAACGAGCATGTTATTGCAAACCTGCACTAAATGAATCAACAACCAATCAGAATGCAGAATTCAACAGCACTGCAAACTGAACAAAGTGAAATCTTTTTTAGAAGCTGATTATTTCAAATCTTTAGACTTTGTAATCTGCAGCGGGTGTTTTTTAGCTTTAAAAAGACTGATCGCTTCACTTTCGGTTCCAGAGCGCTAATTTGGATCTACACTCGTGTCCGAAATTTACAGCAAAAAAATTCCTCTCATTCCGTTTCTCCAGGATCAGCGAATCTGTTAGTCATTCCACCACACGCCCGATTTGCTGATGCTCCCCACTCTCTCGGTTACTGAACCGGTCTGGGGTTTATAGCGTCCTCCGTCGCCGTTAAGGCTAGTGGGGCACATAATTAACAACTTGCAATGAGACAGATAAGCCTGCGCCACGATGCTCTCGTTTCTCCGAGTGAAAAGCAGAGCCCTGGAATTGAATTACTAATACATGAGCTTTAATTGAAGTTCAGTCCGAGTGCACGGCCGGAGTAATTACCATGTGACTGAGATACGCTTTCGAAGTTAATCAGAGAATCTGCGCCCCTCTTTTTTTTTTAATGAAAAGCTGAAGATGGAGACGGGAGGGATTAGAATTTGAGGAAAAAGGAGCGTCGCTGCATCATCAGCAGAGGCCCCGGGTATCGGATCTCAGCGATCACGCCATCCATCACATCCCCCAGGCAAACGTTTTATCTCCTGTGGTGCAGTGAACCCGTTTAGAGGATGATTAAAAATGAATTTTATTAAACAATATATCAGAGGTCTTCACTCCCAAACTCCCGGAATAAAAGTGCAGCTTTGAACTGTTGTGGCTCCCGAAGTGCTCCTCAGCATCACCTGGAGCTGTGAGGAGCCTGTTTATGGGTCGGATTAAAAATATATATATAAGCATTAATGCTTGGCTGTGAAGATACTTGTATTTGTATTGCGTGATGTTAAATGCTCAGACTCGATCTTACATACTGATGAATATTGTATAAATGATTTAATTTACAGGTTTATTTGAAACAGAAACATCCATGACCTTGGAGACTCAAACCTGTTCCACAGAGTCCATACCAACCCTTTTTACCAATCACATGTTCGTTATTCAGATCCAACTCACTGCTGTCTGACTCCTGGTTTCACGAAACACCAAAACTGGTAATTTTTCATGGATTAAACCTTAATGATTGAGTCAGAGATGATGGTGCAGAGAGAAAAACTCTCTAAAGCAATATGAGCAAGAAACCTTCAGATGAACCAGACTCCAAAAAAACCTCATCCTTATAATAGTTCCATCATTGTTGAGGTTATCGACCATCTCTGTGACAATTCTAGTTCAAAGCCAACGTTCTGGTTCCTAAATGTTTATCATCTCTAGTGTATATGGAGGCTTCCTCAGCAGCAGCAGTGTCTGGTTTCTGGTTTATGAGACCAGAAGAAGGAGTATCATGATGGATCAGGCAGGAAAGCATAATGGGAGAAGATCACTCGGTATCTCAGGAGCATGGGGAGAAGGGTGGAGAGAAGGAGAAAGATAAACAGAGGGAAAATGAGATGAGCAGATAGAGAAATACATATTAGCTTGCATGTGCTTCTGTGAGGTCGTGTATGTAGAGATAACGCTAACATAAACACAGGCAATTATTTTCTCATTATAGCGCACCCTAAAGTTTGTTTTTCACATTACCAGAAAAATCTTACAAACAAATTTGTGAAAACGTGTTCTGGGATTTAACCTCACAACCTTCTGAATGGCTCCGCCCCTCACTCTAACATCCATGTTTTAAATAAAGCTCGAAATGACTCTGATAAACAAAACATAACCCTTCATTTAAAGTGTTCATTGATTTTTTTTAAACTTCAGGAAACACACAATAACACACACTGATCAGACTCATCATCAGATAAACCGTAAACACGCATCATTTCAGAGCGAACGCTTCCTGATCCTGATGCTACGGTAGATGAGCACAGTAAAGCGTTTACGGTTCACTCAGAGCTTTATTACAGCCAATAATCACACCCTGATACCAAGTGTTTATTATAATAATGTTTAATTCAGTTCAATAAAACTGTAATCACGCTGTTGACTCGATACAGACGGACAGACAGACGGACAGACAGACGGACAGACAGACAGACAGACAGACGGACAGACAGACAGACGGACAGACAGACGTCTGGTCTGGTATAACACAATATAAAAACATCTCTGTGTATAAATATGTACAAATCTACATCTGAAACCTGAACAAAACCCATGTACAACATCTAATACACTTTAATTACATTTAATAAAAGCACTATACTTTTTATTTCTTTATGGATTGAAGATTAAAATGTTTCGAAAGCGACACCAAGACATTTTTTAATCTTTAATCCGAGTTTATTTATTTATTTATTTATTTATTTATTTATTTATTTATTAATAGTGAAATAACACCTCATACTGACTATCACATTTTGGGATTTGATTTCTGTGTAAATGTGCCATATTTGATAAAAAGCCCAATTCGTCTGTACGGGTAATAAGAGCAAACAAACAAACAAATGAAAAAAAAAAAAAAATCACAAACAAACAATAATAAATAAGCAAATAAAAATAAACAGAACACATCTGACATATTAAATATCAAGTACGCAATTAAAGTAACAAACAAACACAAATAAATGAATAAACAAACAAACAGATATAAAAGTAACACAAAACAGACAAATAAAAGAAATCTAATAAACAATTTAATAACAAACAAAGAAACGATTAGATAATGAGATCAATCAATTAAGAAATAAACAAATACATTAATTAATACAAGTAACAGAACCCACAAATAAAAAACATACAGTAAACAACTGAAGCAAGAAACAGAGAATTAAATAAAAACAAAGAAAAATAAAAAGAAAGAAATCAGACATTCTGAAATGCAATAAATAATTAAAGAAAAACAATTTCTCATTATTCACTGTCACTTTACACACACACACACACACACACACACACACACACACACACACACACACACACACACACTGACAATTAGCACATTTCCTTCTTTTTCTTTCTTTTTGAATTGCCTGTTGCATCATCTGTCAATATCGTATTTTTTTTTTTTACTTTTTTTTATCTGCTGCTGCTGTAACAATTATTTCCCTCACAGAATCAGTAAAGTATGTTTAAGTTTAAGTAAACAAAAAACAATACAGTAACAGTTGGTCTTCAGATTTGCAGTCTGGAATCCTCTCTTGCAGGAACCTTCTTCTGAATGGAACATCACACAGTAATGATTTTCTTTGGAGTGCTTCATCTTTGCTTTTCATTATACATTACATTATAAACATCTCTCATTGTTTCTCTTCACATATTTCACTGAGCCTGCTCAATGTGCTGAGTTGGAGGGTCTCAGTATGCAAAGCCCAGAGTTCCTCAGAGCTCCTCATGGGCCGGACGAGGCTCTGCAAATCTCTGAGCATTTATATTGATCAATGGAGCAAATTAGGATTCAGTTGTGAGCAGATTACAGACATAACGTGATCTTCAACTGAAGGCTTTTCAGTGTAAATGTCTTCCTGCAGCTCTGATATCAGACGCCAGAGAGCCGTGAGACCGTCAGCATCCAGCACCTGGCTCCTGGACATGCAGGAAGAAAGGGCTCCTCCCATCAGACAGGCCGAAAGGTCACCTTTGATTTGCTCGAGTTGCTGCTGCCGCTGAACAGAATCCTGCCTGGGAAATGTATGAAAAAAGCAAGAAGAACAAAACAGGTCTTGGATGTTGAAATTCTCTGAATGAACAGCGGATCAGCACGGGTCAGCGCTCCTGCGGTGCCATAACCTTTACTGCGGTCAGACTCAGGCGGAAGACGAGCGAGCCGAGGGTCCGATCACAGCCCGGGCGGACACGTCTTATTTAGACAGGTGATGAAGACGAGTGTTCGGGGGGAGGGTTGGTGGAGGTCGGTGGAGGTGTGAACACCATTCGCAGAGGTTGTGCTGACAAATTAGATATAAAAAAAGCAGCGAACAGAGTCGCAGGTTTAACCCGAGACCTCGCACCACCGCCGGCTGTAATTGGCTTTATGATAAATTTAGAACGCGAGCGCAGCAGTGCTCAGATTTATGTCTAGCGCCTTTGTGGTATCATTTTTTAATTGACTGATGGTGACATGAGATTTTATTTCACTGAGATGAAATGTGAACCTAGTTCTCTGATCTAATTAAATTTTACTTGTGTAGCACTTTCAATACCGGACAGCGTCACATTGCGGCTTTACAGAAATCCGGATGGGGGAGATGATGTGGAAATACTCAAAAAAGAAGAAATGTAGAGAAGAACCAGACTCAAAATGGAAACAGTCTTTGCAGTGAAGGAGTTATAAATCATTAGTGTATACAGTTTTACATTCAGAAAATATTTCAGCATGATGACCCGCATCTACTCAGTGTAGCTACTGAGGCCAAAGTGTAAAGCATGAACTTAATGTCCACCAGTTAACCAACTTGCAAACATAAACATGAAACCAACCAAGTTCAGAAAATCCTCCTATAAAATTCATTTACACCTAAGATCCTTAACTGAGCTCAAAATTAGTCCTAGGATGAGCATATAGTAGTTGACCTTAACATGGCTTGGAGTGAAAAATCTCCTGCTATAGAGCTTCAACCTTATTGGGATGAATTTTTCATGCTGACCTCTGCACCTCACCTACATTAGTACCTCACTACTAACACACATGTAGCTGAATGAATCTCCACACAATCTAATCACACATCTCACATCACAATCTAATCACACATCTTCCCAGAAGAATGGAACAGCACATGGAGACTAAATGTGGAATGGGATGTTCAAAAAGCATATTACTAGACTAATTCCAGTTTATTCTCACACAAGCACACAAATTCCATATATTCATTAAAATCATTCTGCTGGTGTATGGAGTGGATTTGAAGAAACTGAAAAAAAAAACATCTGCAGATAAAAAAAAAGCTCATATTGTTGACTCGTATCGACAGGACGGAAAAGATACCGGAGCTTTTTCATCCCCCAGGACGTGACCCGTGATTTAGCGCTGACATTCACACCTCCATTTTTCCGATTCGGGAATTTATCCATGACCCGACGTCTCGCTCGTCTGGTGAATGGCATTTAATGATTTTATCCACATGATGCAGCACATCTCTGCAAATATCACAAAAAAACCATAGGCAAGCAAACACACAAAGCAAGCAGCATCTGAAGGAGATTTGTTTTTAGTCCGCAGCAGTGTTTAGCCTCAGATAACCTCAGATACTCTTTTATTTGGATTTATTGGACCAGGAAATGTGATATAAAATCACTGCATGTGGTTTCACACATGAATTTCTTATGAAATCGATGCTTTCAAACAGATTTGTTTTCCTGTCCGTGAAAAATCGTACTGTTTTCTCTGCACCTCCATTATATAACATTGTGATTTTATCCCTGGTTCTTCTTCATTGTATCTCAAAGAACCATCCAATCCTCTAAACACCGACTCAAAACTCGACAGAACAAGCAGGTGGGACTGAAGAGCGTTAACGTTCTGCCTGATTCACAGGGTTTCCTTGTTATTTCTCAAAAATCAAAGACAAAAAAAACTTCAGCGATACAGAACCACAAAATTATAATAATAAAGGAGAAACAAATCTCTACTGTAAACCCTTGACTCCAGGGCAAACACATCACTGGCACTTTTACAGATGTGTCTATCAGATCTTGACTGGTTAGAACTTACTCTATAAATGTGGGAAATCTTAAGAAATCTACATTTCTGGAAATAGAGAACCATAGAATAATAATTTTCTGGAAATGAATGATTATGATAAGAACCCTGGAGGGTTCTGGAGCTAAATAACCATAGGAATAAAAGATTCTGAAAATAAAAAAACAATGGAAGTAAAAGTTTCTGGAAATAAATAACTCTGAAAATAGAAGATTCTGGGAAAAAAAACAACAACAACATAGAAATACAAAATTCTGGATAAAGATCCAAGGAAATATAATGGAGATAACGTTTCAAGAAAATAAAAGTTTCAAGAGAAAAAAAACCCTGGAAATACAAAGTTCTTGGAAATAAAGTTTCTGGACGTAAAATGTCCTTGAAATATCAAATCCTAGAAAATAAACTCCTGGAAATATAATGTTCTGTAGCTATAGATACGCTGACTGTAGCTCTGAGGTGAGCCTCAAACTGCATCTTTAATGGCTTCCTGCTCCGTGTTGCACTGAGGGTGAACATTAGCGAGCTGTTAGCACGCCACAGCGAGCCGGCTGTTTCACTCAGACGCTTCCTAACACACCCTGTAGAGTTCTCGATCAAAGGGCAACGAGCGGTGTAGAGGCGAGGCCGACAGGACAGTGTGTGTTTCATAACCGGTTGACTCGTCTAAATAATTCATGAGTGCTGGCCTGCTGTCCTTCAGCCAGCCTTTATAAAGACCAAGCAAGTGAGGAAGTGAGGAAGCAGTGCAGCTCTGCGGTACTGAGACTGAGGGCACAGGGCCAGACATATGATAGATGTATACACTGTTCACATGGCTGCACGTCTTCATCTGTCCCTGGCTCACGTCCGCTGTCTGAATGTCAGAGAAGATCCCAGTGTGAGAGGGCGGATCTTCTATTTCATTAAATTGCTTTTAAGTATTTTATGCTGTTCTGACCACATGTGCACACTGTCACCAAGCTCCTCCTTACACGGGAGTTTTTCACCAGAAACAACATGATCTCTCTTCTGCACCCACACTGCTCGCCTGATTTGGCTCCTGCAGACTTCGCCCTCTTCCTGAAGATGAAGATCCTTTGCAAAGGTCACCGGTTTGACACCGTTGCAGAGATGCAGCACAAATCGCAGAAGCACTTTCGAAATGAAGATTCCGGGACACATTCCAGAAGAACACTTGGAGATGTATTGCTGTGCAAGGGGACTATTTTAAAGCTGATTGTGTGGAAATGTAGACAAATAAAGTAGTTTCTTGTTAACAAAGCGAGTCTCCAAACTTGGACCCTGTGAATGTACAGCAGGAGAATAACGTCTGCCCTGGGATGCAGGTAGTGGAACTGACTGATACCCGGAATATGTTGGAAATAAAAAGCGATCCCAGGAATTGGTAATACTGGACAGTGAGAATGACAGCTGCTGGGAATATAATACTCTGGGAATATTAGAAACTGGGAATATCGGTAATGGAGCACTGGGAATATAGAGCAGCAAGATCTTTTGACCTAAAATTCTGGCAACATAAGGTAGCTACAGTATGTAGAAGGAAAGCACAGCATTAACATCATTTCCTGTTTATTGGTTAGACATGATGTTCGGTATTGTGATTGTCTCTGGTTAATTGGAGTTTTCTTCATTAGTGATTGTGTAACACAGCCAGTGATGTTTCTTAACATTGTGAACTTGCTTTTTTGCAGTTTTTTGTTTTAATTTGTGATATTTTTTTTCTTCCTACCTGCTAGTCCTCTAAGCTTGTGTTTCTCTGGCTGTGACATCATCTCGGGTGTGATTATCAATTTGCCATTAAAGGCGTCTGCCTGCTTTTATGAACCCTGACATTGCTAACGACTCTCAGCTGATTTACCACAGTTTTAAATAACGAGGCTAATTTGAGAGTGCAATCCAAAAAGTTGTGGGTGTAATTAATGTAATTAAAATATCGTTTATAAATAAAAGCCTCGTCATCTGGAGACATTTGATGCTTGCATTTGTCAGTTGAATCTAAATAAATGCACTGTTTATAAACACCTGTAACCATAGTAACATCCAGTTCCAGTTACATCCAGAGTGAGACAGCGATTGTACACATTTCCGAATGACCTCACTGAGCTCCAGGGAGGAGTTTTGCATGTAGTGGAACTTATGTGAATTCTTATAAACGACTTTAGGCACAAGATAAATTTGACAAACTGGAGAAAAACTGAGAAAAAGAACAAAAAAACAGCACCAGGAGTTAACTCCAAAAGCTTCATTGTTAGTAGAGACGTGGCACAGATGTATGTGATACACTCGCTAATCTTCTGGCACTACATTATCTCTGTGTTTAAGATTCAGAGCAGAAGAACTTTAGCTGTAATGTAGCTCTTCTCCCTGCAACTGCACCCCTCCACTGCCCTCCCTCTCATTCACACACATGTACTCTGTCTTACTCCTACTGACTCTCATTCCCCTTCTCTCCAGTGCACACCTCCACCTCTCTAGGCTCTTCTCAACCTGCTCACTACTCTCACCACAAATCACAATATCATCCACAAACATCATAGTCCACGGAGACTCCTGTCTGACCTCATCCTTTAACCGGTCCATCATCACTGCAAACAGAAAAGGGTTTAATGCCGATCCTTGATGCAGTCCAACCTCCTTGAACCAGTCTGGCGTTCATACTGCACACTTCACTGCTGTCACACTGTCCTCATACATGTCCTGCACCACCCTCACATACTTCTTTAACACCTGACTTCCTCATACAATACCACAACTCCTCTCTCCACCCTGTCGTACGCTTTCTCTAAATCCACAAACACACAATGCAACTCCTTCTGACCTTGCATCTGTGGTGCATGAAACCATACTACTGCTCACATATATATATATATATATATATATATATATATATATATATATATATATATATATATATATATATATATATATATATACACGTTTGACAGCCATCAATAAATGAGGTCTTCAGTGTTCCAACCCACTTTAGATAAATTGATGCAAAACCAAACAAATAAAACCTGGTGAAAAAGTCAGAATTCATCCAGATGACTGAGTTAGCTCAATCACTTAATCTTATTTAAATCAAATATACCGAGAATGAGAGGTAATTGCGGCGCAAAACGCGCTTTTAGAACTGAAGCCTCATGCAGAGCGAGTCTGAGCGGTCTCCTCACGTCTGGAAGGAAAAGACTGACACTTGAAAGCCCACCTGATGTGCAGTGGATACAGTCAAAAAAAGAACCCATTCCCTGCTAATGATAATGTTCTGATCCAGTGGAAATGTTAATCGCGTGCGAAAGCGGTCCGTTCTCGGGAAATGTCAGCGCCACCCGCTCCATTATCCTTCCTGTAATTAAAAGACGCTTATGACCTCTATTTTTTTTTCTCCTGTTACACAGGCTTGAGATTTTTTCCTTTTTCTACATGAATGAGCGTGTCATTGTTTGGATTCCTGTGCTGAAGATGCATTCACAGTTTTAGAAAACTTTTAAAGGTTTATCTTTCCTTTATTTATTAAGAAGCGTGTCTTTCCTATAAACACACAGAAGGTTAAAGTGCTCGAGGGCAAAAAAAAGGAAAAACGCAAAAGAAATGACTAATGAAAACTCATCTCCTTTACGAAGTTTTTTTGGATTATCTGGAGCATCTCTGGGATTGAACTTGTACTACACTATAAAACTGATAATGCATCAGAACTGGAGCATTAATATAAACCTCTGATCTGCAGGACCTTTAATTATCTGTCCCTACAATCTCTTTTTTTTAAAGGTGTAGGATTTATTGCTTCAGAACGATCAGTGTGAGGAATTTTATTGATTTGAGCTGAAAGTTTTGAAGACTCATTTGCTCAGAAAGCCTCAGGTTACACTTTCATACCCTCTCTCTCTCTCTCTCTCTCTCTCTCTCTCTCTCTCTCTCTCTCTCTATTTCTTTTTCTCTCTCTTTTTCTCTTGCTGTCTTCACTCCTTTATTTGAAGATGGAGTCAAACACCCCTGAACGAACATCTGCGTGTGATGACAGATCACCACAGCCGCCTGAAAAGCGTAATCTCTTTTTTGATATTACCAGATCAATAATTCCAGTTTCACCCTCAGGATAAAGACGTCATTGGCATCGGATCTGCACGTGTTTGGTGTGTGTGTGTGTGTGTGTGTGTGTGTGTGTGTGTGTGTGTGTGCACGCGGGCGGAGTGCTGGGGTATGGAGCTCGAGCTTTGATCCTTTTCCCCCTCTGAGAAACTGCAATCTAATGAAGTGCTAATGAAACGGGAATTCTATCCTCCACCCTGTCAGTTAAAGAGAGGGAGAGAAGAGAAAGAGAGCAGGGGAGAGGGAATGAAAAAGTGAGAGAGGGGAGAAGGAGTGACAAGGTGAGGGAGAGAAAAGAGAGGGGAGATGGGAGGAGAGAGAAGAGACAGAAGAAAGGGAGATAAAAGATAAAGAATACAAAGAGAGAGAGAGAAAGAAAAGAGAAAAGAGAGTGGAATAGAGTAGAAAAGAGGTAGAGAGAGAGGAAAGAGAAGAGAGAAAGAGGAATATAGAAGAGAGAGATGTATTAAGAGAGGAAAAGAAATAAAGTGGAATAGAGGAGAGAGATGTATTGAGAGAGGAAGAGATGGGAGAAGGAAAAAAAAGAAAGAAGGGAGAGGAAGTGAGGAAATAGAGAGAGAGAGAGAGAGAGAGAGAGAGAGAGAGAGAGAGAGAGAGAGAGGTAGTAAGAGAGGGAGCGAGAAGACATTGGAAAAAAGGAAGTGAAAAGATTATCACTTTATCCACATCAGACTGTTTATCCATTTCCTTCACCAACTTTAAAATCCTGCTACCAGGAAAGTTACAGCGTTCCCTTTAATTGTTGTAAAGCGCTGACACTGGAGACTCCTTCCATAAACGTTACTGTTACAGATGATTATACTTCCACACTCACTGGGCGTGTTCTGGGCGTGTCCTTGGCGTGTCCTGGGCGTGTCCTGGAGATTAACAAGTAAACAGGAGACAAAATTACAGTATTACAGCCCACACTGTCTGTGTGTAATCTTCTCCTATTACATTAACCTTCACCCAACGCTCCTGCTCTTCTCTCCCTCTCTCCTTCATTCCTTCTCTCTCTCTCTCTTCTTCGCTCTCTCGTCCCTCCTCCACTTTAATGAAATGTTTCGTTGAAAAATGGCTCCGGACTTTCATAAAGTTGTCTATATTCATGATTCACAGCCATCAGCTTCTATCAGCTCAGTGGCCAAAACACAATAACTACCCTCACTCCATTAAATCACCCCCCTCCCCTCCCCCCCACAGCGGCTCCTCGGGCGACAGCGACTTCATAAACAAAAAATAAATGCATTAAATAAAAATCAGAACAGCGGCGCTTCGTCGATGCAAACGCAAATCTCCACGCCAGGACGCTTTTTACAGGAAGCTCATTAGCATTTCCTGAATCAGTATGCGCAGGAGGTTCGTTCTCATGACCGGGAGAGCTGAAAGAACGTCTGAAAGGAGCGTCAACTCCGAGCTCGGAGAGGTGAATGCTGATGAGCGTCGCGTTTCTGTGCATCGCGAGCCTGTGGCTTGAGAATAAACACTCGCTTGCGTTTATCGTGTGAAAAGAAGTTGAATATTACAGCTGTGTAGTAGTAGAAACACACACACACACACACACACACACACACACACACACACACACTGTATGAGTCAGTCATGCTGTAACATTAAACCTAACCAACAGCTAGTGTGATTAAAGAACAAACAATTCTGCTAAATCTAAAGATTTTATATTACAATACAAATGTAAACTTCGGTACGCCATTAAATATAAACCTTCCTCCCTAGAAGCCTAACAGAGTTTAATTCAGTTCTTGATCCTGATTGTTCAGCGTTAAAGACGTCGATTCGTTTTCCTCGTTCTAATACGTCACTGTTTCCACGGCAACGTCTCTTATTTTAAAAGCGTCAATTTGTGAGCTTGATTTATTTTTAAAGTGTTTGGTGTATTCAGAATCGGGTTCTTTACACAATTTATTTTTCTCCCAGTTCTACGAGATGATTAAACTGGGTCGTTACTGCAGATTGCAGCCCTTCATGTTCCTGAAGCTTGTGGTCAGAAGACGTCTGTGGGCGGAGCCTCTCAGGATAACGACTCTTTCCGTTAAATCGATTTGTCTTTTTTTTATTTGGAGTTTTTTTCCCTAAAGTGAGCTTATTTGCATAAAAGTAAAAAGAAAATTGAGCCTGTTATCAGATACCGTACATCTGTACACATCTGTGCAGGTTGCTTGCTGCTAAACAGGTTCTCCAGATGTTTAATAATTAAAATCCAATCACGAACATTTTGTATTCATGACTACTGCCTTTAATAGTTCTGGAGTTATGCTGGTCAGGAGGATGTTTCCTTTAGAGACAGGAAATGAATTTGGGATGTGTGTGTGTGTGTGTGTGTGTGTGTGTGTGTGTGTGTGTGTGTGTGTGTGTGTGAGAGAGAGAGTGTGTGTTGACCTGAATGTGCCATATTAAATTTACCACTGTTCACTCTGACAGACGGTCACTGGAGAACACCCAAGTGTGTGTGTGTGTGTGTGTGTGTGTGTGTGTGTGTGTGTGTGTCTACTCTTAAGCACATAAAGTGATGGAACCATCTCAGGTGTGATGTTCTCTGCATGATGGTCCTTCACTTTTTTTTTTGTCCAATCAGTCCAAAGAGAGCAAAAAGATCCTACTTCATCCTATATATATCTATAATCTATCTATAATATGACCACGCACGCACACACACACACACACACACACACACACACACACACACACACACACACACACACACACACACACACACACACACACAGAGTTGTACAGATCGTCTAAATGTGACGTTTGCATCTTGTCCCCAAGCCAACCTTGTGTTGTACAGCGTTTCTATGGAAACCCAACATCTCATCAGCAGTTCAAATCAAAGTGCACAGGTGCAACGTACTCGATCATCATCACCCCGTCACCACTGTGCAACGAAGATCACCTCTTTACCTCGCTGAGCAAAAGTATTGACACCTCAGAGCCCTTAAGTTTTTTTTAAATGAGGAAAGAAACCTCCTCATTTAAAATGTGATAAAAATGTGTGTGTGTGTGTGTGTGTGTGTGTGTGTGTGTGTGTGTGTGTGTGTGTGTGTGTGTGTATCTTCATATTACAGATATATAATGTACATCCTTTGACAAGTCCACAATCACAACAACAGTGTCATTGTGTGTGTGAAGGACCATCATGGCCATGATAAATTCTTAATTCCATGATATGTAACATAACTGTATAAAAGTGTGAGCTGTAGCAGGAAGCTGCATCTTAACAGTTATAATGTTGGACTTCTAATCACGTGTGCAAATTCCAGCACCTTCAAACGGCAATTGTATAAATGAGATAAATGTCTTTAACTCAGGATATAAATGAAACACTTCAGGTCGTATAAGAGTACATTTTACTGGTTTTAATGTTTAAAGGCTCTGGCATGGAGAAGCTGGTGTTGGATTTATGATGATCTCAGATGTTGAGCTATTTTATGAGTTGCTCAGTAGCTCCTGGTTCCACAACGTCATCTGACTGTATAAGACTGTAGAAAGAACATCAGTCATAATCACACACTCCACTGCTCATGTCAGTTCTCTCTCTTCAGTGTTCTGTAGTGTTTAAAGACTATAATCTCTTGATGTCACCCAAATGAGGATGAGGTTCCCCTTTTTTAGTCTGGTTCCTCTCAAGGTTTCTTCCTCATTCATCTAAGGGAGTTTTTCCTTCTCCACAGTTGCTCCAGTCTTCATCATCAGGGATAAACACACATCTTTCACTTCTATAAAAGTTTTTTGTTGTTCTATACCTCTTACCTTCTGTAAAGCTGATTTGAGACAAAGTCCGTTGTGAAAAGCGCGATAGAAAAATGTAAACTTGGTGTTTCCTGATTCTTTTTTGCTTCCATACCAGAAAGTTCTAGAATCCACAGCTCTTTGTTATACACTACAAATCCGAGTTCCTGGAAAACACGGAGTTCATTCGAATGGAAATGTCTGTCAAAATTATAGTCTTTAAATGTAATTGTTTGATCAAACAAAAAACTACCCACACCCCCATTGCACACACACACACACACACACACACACACACACACACACACACACACACACACACACACTATACAAGCACCCTGTACACCAATTGTCCTAATTGCCCTCGATTAGCTTCGGATTCTGTGAGCATCTTTTTTGACTGTTTTTTTGTCTATTAAAGGAAAAGTGCTCTGGATGGAAAGTTCTCAGGAGCTCCGAGTTCTTCTACAGCCATTTAGTTATTTAAGATTCATTAGCAAAAAACCCCAGCAAGACACTTTAGATTTGGTCAAGGTCACCTGGGTCGTTGTGAACGTTTTCATCTTTTCTAAACCTTCTGTCTTCCATGTTTTTGTTTTTGTTTTTCTCCTCACGGGTGAATAAACAGCATGACATGAACACAGCTCAATTTTCTGAAAAGATCTGTTTACAAAGCAGCTAATTTTGTGAAGCGAGTGTCGGAGCGGTCGGAAGCGTAGACGCCACCTGAGTCACGGTGGGGGTGGAGACGAGACCGGAAATCTCTCGCTTTTATTCACCAGCTCTCAACCCGAGCAACGGATTCGGAATAAAGAGCTCCATCACGACGAGTCATTAAACCTCGAGTTCTTCTCCTGCTTATCTGCTCTCTTGACTTCAAAAGAAAACATTTTGTGCTTCACTTCACCAACATCTGGACTGAAAACTGGATTTCACGAAGTTTATGATTTTTTTTGTCTGATTAAAGATTGTTATAATTTGATCTATTTATAGTTACTTCCTGTCACGTACGTTATAGTAGCTGTAAATGGCAGTTCCTTCACTAGAAGTAAAAAATAAACGTGTGAAAACAAGAAGCATGAATTAGATCACGTGAACAACACGAGCGAACGGTATGGAGCTGTGGAACGAGAGGAATAAAACATTGTTATTAAAATAGAAATAATGGAACTTTTCAGATTCCTACAACAGCACGAGTCGGAGTGTTTTATTCCGTACATCAGATGTTCTCCTGCTCCAGTGCCTGATCTCCGCTCGGAGCCAAGCGCACCGTTCTCCCTGAGATCACAGAAATATTTAACATTCACTCTTTTTTTTTCCTTCTTCCCCAGACTTTCATTTCATTTTCCACGCAATATTGAGGAATCCCCAGGTACACACACTTCAGCATGTGAAATATGCTTTCATTGTCTTTACTGCGCTTCTGTATACAGCACCTGGGTGTGATAAAGTTCCTCGAGCTGCTGCTTCCACCTACACACTCCAGCAATACATCACTTCTCCACGTCGCTCTGCTGCGATCCATCATCCGACTGCAGCAATCACGGCCCTGTGCCTGCGGGAAAACTCTCCTCTCTCTCTCTCTCTCTCTCTCTCTCTCTCTTGCTCTCTCTCTCTTTCTATCTCCCCCCTCTCCTTCTCTCTCTCTTTCTCTCTCTCTCTTTCTCCCACTTTATCCTTCCTCTCTCTCTCTCTCTCTCTCTCTCTCTCTCTCTCTCTCTCTCTCTCTCCGTTTCTCTCTCTCTCTCTCTCTCTCTCCCCCTCCTTCTCTCTCCCTCTCTCCCTCTCTTCCACCTTATCCTTCCCTCTCTCTCTCTCTCTCTCTCTCTCTCTTCCTCTCCCTCTCTCTCCCTTTCTCCCACTTTATCCTCCCCCCTCTCTCTCTCTCTCTCTCTCTCTCACTCTCTCTCTATCTTTTTCATCTCTCTTTCTCCATCTCTCCCACTTTACCCCCTCTCTCTCTCTGTCTGTCTAATCTCTCTTTCTCCCCTCTCCCTTCTCCTTCTCTCTTTCTCTCTCTCACTTTCTCTCTCTCTTTCTCTCTCTCTCTCTCTCTCTTCATCTCTCTCCCTTTCTCCCACTTTATCCTTCCCTCTCTCTCTCTCTCTCTCTCTCTCTCTCTCTCTATCTTTCTTCATCTCTCTCTCCTCTCTCCCACTTTATCCTTCTCTCTCTCTCTCTCTCTCTCTCTCTCTCTCTCTCTCTCTCTCAATCACTCTCTTTCTCACTCTCTCTATTTTCCCCCTTTTTCTCTTTCTCTGTCTTTCTTGCCTCTGTCATTCTTTCTCTCTGTTTCTCTTCCTTTCTCCATCTCTTTCTCCATCTCTCTCTTTCATTCTCTCTCTCTCTCTTTCTCTCTCTCTCTCGTTTAAAGACAACGTCTGGAAATAAAGCACACGATTCTGACGGAGGAAAAGAGTGAATTATAAAAACGGGCAAACTCAGCGATCCATTCATGAGCCTTTATGCTCAGCTTTTCCACCGAGATGCAGCACTAACTCGCTCGCGATCGTGTCTCTCTCCGTTACATAAAATCACACGTGGGAGTTTAACACGTGATGGGAAAAAGTAAACATTGCATTTCTGCAATTGAAAACTTTCTCAAATCCATTCAGCGTTACTGCGGGTTATAATAAACGAACAACTCCTTTAGATGAGTTGACTCACGTTAGAATTGTGAGAAAGTGTGTAAAAAAACGTGAAGGTGGACGTTTTGTCGGATGTGCAAGCTGACGTGAAGATTAAACACTGGATTTTTCCGCATAAAGTCAAATGTGGAAAATCACCTGAAAATAAATCAAACATTTAGATATTATTCACAGGAAAAGTGTCAAGAGCGAGTTTACCAGGAGTCATAAAGGAGTCAAGAAGGAGTTAACAAAGAGTCAAGAAGGAGCCAACCAGGGGCCAACCAGGAGTCAAATAGAAGTCAACAAGGAGTCAACAAGGAGTCAAAAGAATTTGTTTTAGTAGTTTAGTATCTTCTTTACCCATTTAGAGCTCGAGTTGTGTGTGAGATGAGAAAACGAAGGCCGGTGTGCAGGGAGATGTTCCTTCTGATCAGCAACTGTAATTAATTAAAGCATAATTATCCAAATCTCCAGAGCAGGACATGTGAAAGTTCTCCTGCTCTCCAGTGAACATCCTGAATTAGATTGGAGATGTGAAGAAAGCAGCTGGGGCTTTTCCTGGATCTCTGCGATTATGGTTGTTAGTCCAGACAAGTGTGTGTGTGTGTGTGTGTGTGTGTGTGTGTGTGTGTGTGTGTGTGTGTGTGTGTGTATAGCTGCCTAGTCATTACACCTTTGAAGTGTATGATGCTCCTTTGACTCCAGTGAAGGAATCGCTGCATGGCTCGAAGGAAACACAGCCCTGTGACTGTCATGTTCAATTTACCTGCTCTCTCTCTCTCTCTCTCTCTCTCTCTCTCTCTCTCTCTCCCCCTCTTTCTCTCTCTCTCTATTTATCTTCATTTGTGTCTCTGTCTGTGTCATTTTTTCTTTTCTATCTCTCGTTTTGTTAACCTCTTAGTTTCTTTCTGGGTCTCTCTCCCTCTCCCTCTATCTTACTGTGTCTTCCTTTCTTTCACTCTCTGTTTTTCTTTTCTCTGTGCCATCTCCAGTGTCTTCTATCTATCTATCTATCTATCTATCTATCTATCTATCTATCTATCTATCTATCTATCTATCTATCTATCTATCTATCTGTCTGTCTGTCTGTCTGTCTGTCTGTCTGTGCTCGACACACTTTTTTCAGTAGGGATCGTTTTGGGCGACACTCTGGACCATGAGGACGCGAGTCGCCTAAACAACCACCGAGAGTTAATGCGTTAATCAGAATGCATTAAACACTGTGTATGTGAACACGCCGTTTAAAGCGGAGCGACTAATCACTGTGACTCACACGAGCACCGCAAACCTGCACCGCTTCACCTCACACAAATTACACCGCAAATGACAATTAGCCAGTTACCAACGCTTCCAGAACCAGCACTTTGACCATAAACTGGCAGTCAATCATGTGACATTAACACACACCCGTATGCAGGGACGTACTGGAATAAAACGTCCGGCCTCTTTAATAAGCACCTACATCAGCGCTAATCACGCACCGCTCGCGCCACTCCATTAGCTTGTTGGTGTCGTTAGACGCTAGAATAAAAAAATGATAATTTTCGTGGAAGAACTTTGGCAGTCTGCGAGTCGCATGGAATTAAAGCACTAATTAGCGTAGGTGTGAGCGAGCGAGTGATGGTGTCGGGTTCAAGTGATGCATGTGCACATACTTCATCTGCATTCTGGTGTAAAAATCTTAGGAGTGCAGGAAAGAAAAAAAAACCCTGGACAAATAAGGAACATTTATTAACACATTCAGATTTATAGCACATTATAACACCAGCACTGTTTTTCTAAAAATATAAAAATATATACAATAAAGTCTGATAATAACTGCAATAAGTTGAAAAAATTTTTTATAATGTATATTAAATTTTTTTTAAATGTAATCAGTAAAATATTTTTTTTCGTTTTTATATTAGAATAGAAAAATATTTTTCATTTTTTTTAAATTTACATAAATATAATTTACAGTTTTAAAAGTTACACGTTATATATAATTGATGAAATCCAGAATTTAACAGCACCCATGAAATTCCCTTTGGTTGTTCAGATAATAATAATAATAATATAATAATAATTAGGACGCTAATTTTAATCATGCTAATATGCTAGCTAAGCCTGCAGGAAACAAACATTTTTACTGTTCAATAATTGTTTATTTCTGACATCAGACATTTTAAATGAATGATAATTTGTGAGATCTCTGAGTTAATGAGCGGGCTTGGTCTGAGATAATAAAGTAGGCATGGCTTCTGTACTAGTCTAAACTAATGAAAGGGGCCCACCGAGCAGCCCCACGAGAGCGGTGAGGGAGGAACAACTGAAATGCTGCAGACTGTGTTTTTGGCCTCCTGGATTTATTCAACGACCGTATTTACGGCATCGCTGAACAGGCCAGTCAGCAGCACAGGGACGTCCAGCAGTAAGGCTCTAACCCTGTCGAGCAAATCTCACACGCTGAGCCAAAGGTGTCTCTCTGTGAAGACCAGATTTTACACTGTATTATCTCTGTGAACTCTTTTATTTGTATTTTAAACCCTGATATTTTACAAGTCTGTTCTGTTCACAGAGAGAAACTGTTTCAACTGTTTTTCATGCTTTTATTCACTGCTCCAGATTACAGTCAATGTTTGTGCTTTTAAAGCATATTTTAAGTTATTTTATTGTGAATGTTTGTTTTCAGTGTTTTATTCTTAGTTTTGAGTACATCAGGAGGAACATGTTTACATGCCAACTAGTTCATTTTATTTTTGGGCAGGTGAAAATGGCCATATACCTGAGCAGAAAGAACAAAGTGTCACAAAACGCTGACTGTGATGCCATCAGAATGTTCTCCAGACTCACGCAATCAAGGATTCTGTTTGATTGAAATTATGTGGGATCTGAATATGTTTCAGGCTGTGGTGTTGTAGAGAAGCTCTATGTTCTGTATAAGAGGAAGAACTGCACTTTGCAGCAGAACTAGGCTAGATGATCTCACACACACCACAACCTTAAACTGTCATTGTTTTTATTTATATCTGTTTATCATTTTATTGATTTATTTCATTAACGAGTCAACCTGATACCATCTGCCAATTAGCATGACTTGTGTCAAAGAAAGTATTGTAAAACTCTCTCTCTCTCTCTCTCTCTCTCTCTCTCTCTCTCTGCTTGTTACTGCAGAAAAAGACCTTGGGATGAATCCTGCAATGTCAAACACATTTGATCCCGCTCGTATAAATTGCTCGTAGAATCAAACCGTAACAACTCAGACCTAGCTTTTACGCCCTAATTTCCCACGCCGCCTTTGATGACTGCTTTTACAGCGCGGCGCCGAACGCCAGGCGATTTTCCACGCCCCTGTTCAACACACCAGCCTGCATTAAAAATAATGAACTACATAATTGCCCATTTCATTACTGGCCCACGGATGACACAGGGCCTTTCTGCACTCTCTGTGAGGGTAATTACTTTCGGGGACCTCCGTGCCCTTTGTAAGATGTGGGCCGTGTGCTGGAGTCCAGCTTGTTTATCAATTCTGTGCGAACAATGGGAGATTTTTTTCCCATCATACAATTGTTGTAATAAAAGAGGAAGGAGGGAACAGTAAGCAGAACGAGGCAGTTCGGAGCTGATAATGTGACGTCGCTTCTGTTTGGATGCTTTTTAAACATTTTAAATAAGAAGATAAGCTACTGCATGGAACATTGTGATCGTTTCAGATGCCAAATTTTGATTAGAAACTAAAAACACATTTATAGTGTCAATATCAGCTACAATTTGCTAACGAATACAACTTTTAATTTAAAACATGAGAAAAAACTCAATTAAACAATGTTCTCACTTATGTTATAGCAGCTATAAACTGTTCTTCCTCCACCAGCCCTGTTTTTGTTCTGGCTCAACATTAACAGGACAAAAAATTAAAGATTCGCACTGGAGACTCCTTACTGAAATAAATAGTAGCTACAGAAAACGTTACTATGTTGTATGTAGTATGTTAAACAATCAAGTTATTCTTATAGAGAATATTTGTCTGTTATTCCTTAATCTGACAAGCACCATAGATTTTTATTTAGCTAGCTAGTTCATAAAGCCAGTAATATGATTAGCTAGCTAGGTAGAATGCTAAACACGTTTAAAAAAAATCAAACAAACACTACAAGTATCCAAACTTTTATATGCACTGTGAGACATTTACATGCAAATTTTCCAGCTGCTCTCTCTCTCTCTCTCTCTCTCTCTCTCTCTCCACTGTGCTTTTCCTTCCCTCTTTGCAATTTCCTCGTTTTTGCTTTCAAGTCTGAAGGAAAAAACTGGGTTGGATATAAAGTAGATAAAAAGCCAGCAGGCATTCTTTTGGAGGAGTGGACAGTAAAATGAAGATCTCACCACAGGGAGGAGATGCTATATAGGCTACACAGGCATGATGATAATGAGGCCAGCGCAGGACAGCACACATACATCATGTGAAATTTTAAGGCACTGGATTTAATCAAGGTCAACCATGTATTAACCGTCTACAGCGGCTGGAAGAGTGGCTCTACTGGAGTTTCCTGGAGGCCATGAATAAAGCTGCTTTTTTTTGTTGCTAAACAAGTTGTTTTTGTAGTTAGAGACAATATGTAGAAGTATTAGACACTTTAGGCTAGTTATCATTCTAACCACCTTATTAACATTTTATAGGATCTGTAAAAGTCTTATATAACCTCAAAGACTTCTATAGAAAGAAAACGTGGAATTAATGATTATTTTAAATGAATGACAGCTCCGGCTCTGTGGACCTTCAGAACCTCTTACATAAGTCTGAAGACCTTTTAATGTGGAGCTCTGTTTTCTGAGGGAAATTATGCTGTACCATATTTAGACTCTGTCATAGCACATGCTAATTACCAGGTGAATAAATCTGTTAACAAGAAGGTACTTTGTTTATCTACATTTCCACACGATCATCTTTAAAACCGTCTCCTTGCACAGCGATACAGCTCTCCCAGCGTTCTTCTGGAACATGTCCTGGAAGTCTTCTTTTCAAAGCGTGTCAAACACCTTCTGCGATTTCTGCCGGATCTCCACAACGGTGTCAGAATGTCGACCTTTGAGCTAATTTTCAGGAAGAATGCAAAGTCCAAAGGAGCAAAATCTGGCGAGAAGTGTGGGTGCGGAAGTGAGATTACGTTGTTTCCGGTGAGAAACTCGCGAGAGGAGGAGCTTATGATTATTTTTCCATGTGATCATCAGTTCACCTGCATATTTAGAAACCAGTTATAGAACAATGTTCTAATTACTGCATGTTACTCCATCAGAAGTTTGCCATTGCTTTCGGGTCACTTTATTGCGCTGATCAGACCTGATCAGACCCGTTGTTCCCTGCATGCTTATCTCAAACTCGAGTAACAGATGTGAAGCGACAAGCTCTATATTGACTCAGTCATGCTCTTTCACACAGCACATAATTAAACGCTGTGTTTGTTTGTTTCTCGGCTGCCGTTTTCAATATCGGCCCGTCTGTCATCGCTGTACTTCCCCAGGAGACTGTCAGTTAACGCAGTTCAGATCGCTCAGCTCAAGAGGGACCAGTGTTTAGATCCTTGGAGCCTGACAATAAAAAAAAAAACCTTCTCACAATTATAACCTCCCTGAGACATGCTAGCCAAGCCACCTGGTGACCGAGTGCTACTGCAAAAAAACCCTGAGATGATCAAGAGCACAAAGGGCGAATCTTGAGGACCCGCTTGCTATTGTAGAGCGGGTACGATATTACGGACAGAACGCAATTAACGTCCCAGCAGAACCTCCTGTGAAGACACTTAGCAGGAAGTGATACATACTGTGAAATGCCTTGTATCAGAAGTATCATGACTCCCTCCTCATCCCACACATTCACAAGCTCTTCATTAAAGTCATGCGTTTGATAAATGTGTCGAAAGTCCGTGGAGTGGATGCTGCTGTTAAAGACAAGAAGAAAAAATGAAAGGTGGTGGCTGCAAAAGCGTGAAGCGAACGTGTAAAGTTGTGATTTTTGTTTAGCAGGAATATTGAGCGTGGTGACAGACACGAAAACTTTATAAACAAATGCTCATAGGCCACACCTCCTTCACTGTCACTGATGGAAATAGAGGCCACACCTCCTTCACTGTCACTGATGGAAATAGAGGCCACACCTTCTTCACTGTCACTGATGGAAATAGAGGCCACACCTCCTTCACTGATGCTGAAAGACACCTGAGTAACACATAATTTTTACTTCACACTGGAGTCTTCTTCTTCTTCTCAGCTGCTCCAGTTAGGGGTTTCCACAGCAGATCATCCATCTCCATACCACTCTGTCCTCTACATCTGCCTCTTTCAAACCAACCACCTTCATGTCTTCCCTCACCACATTCATAAACCTCCTCATTGGCCTTCCTCTTTTCCTCCTTCGTAGTGGCTCCATCCTCAGCATTCTCCTACCCCATATCCCTCCTCTGAACAACCAAACCAAACCATCTCACCTTGTCTCCAAAATGTCCTTCCTACCTGGATCACAGCCACTCAGCTACACATTCTTCTGAAACTAAAGATTCATTTAGTTTCAATTAAAAATATATATATCATTTTATTGTCAGAAAACAGGATTTGGAATGTTTTCTCGCTGCAAAGCAACGTGTCAAGCTGAAGCTCTCCAGGTCCTGCAGATATACACGCTGTATTTATTAAAAACAAATGAATTAGAGAATGAAGTGGGTTTTTCTGTAGTTAAAAATGAGGATTTTTCCTATTTTTTAAAACCCTTTATATGAGCAACGCCAAACACAGGATTAAATTAGCATGGGAATTTGAAGAAGGTCCTGATTAAGCTGTCAGGAAATTGCCAAAGGAGATAATAAAAAATGGTGGTGTGTATAGTATTGAACGTTTCCTCTGAATTAGCATAGCTATTTCATAAATATTATTGAATTTCCCTTCAGGGATTAATAAAATTTATCATAGATACTGAGACTGGGTCACTTGGTGTTGAAGGTTTTTAGATGCGTTTTCTTGCTTTAGTTAAAGCTCATGCTGCCTCGCTCTCAGCTGATGATTAAAAGAATTCTGGAGCACCACTGATGTTCATTTTGTTCAGACAGCACACCTCCGCCTGAAGCCATGCTCATTACGAGTGTGAATATTATGCAGCATTCTTTTTCTTTGCGGCCAGATAACCTTTACAAAGTTCAATAAGAAGGGACTGAGGTGAACCTATAATCGTTTGCAGACGAAACGTTTCAGCAGTCCAAACGAAGTCATTAGAGAAAAAACTGCAGCCTGCTGCTCATTAGAAACAGGTCAGTGGAAAAAAAACAGAGACTGCTGAAGGAAATATCCAAGCTTTGTTCCCATGTAACTTAGATTCTCTGTAGCGTGTGCACTTGGAAACGTCAAATTAAGGTACATCACTTTCGATACCCGTATGAGCATCCGTTTGAAATCTAGCAAGTGGAACCATGTGACGCTATTTGATATACGTCTAAAGATGAAATGAAACAATCCAGGCTAACTATTACGAGATAGAATCAAAAAGTTTTGAGACTAATGGTTGATCAGGGACAGCAATTTAGAACAAAGAGCGAACGTGAATTTCTGCGTGAAATTGGGAATCTGCCAGGGACTTTTGACGACGTGGCAACGAGCCGTTCCAGGTATTTTGAGCGTCACATGCGCTTCAAGAGTGGAAGAACATCACCGGAAAAGATGGTGAGAGGTCAGGAAGACCTTCAAAGGGCTTGACCCCTGAAAATGTCGAAAACATTTGGTAACTCGTGCATGATGGTCGTAGGAGAACAATCCACATGATCTCACTTCCACACCCACCCTATTTGCCAGATTTGGCTCCTTCGGACATTGCTCTCTTCCGAAACATGAAGATCCAGCTCAAAGCTTGTGGTTTGCAGAGACCGTTGCAGAGATCCGCTTTAAAAAGACTGTTGCGCTTCAAGAGGAAGACTTCCAGGACACGTTCCAGAAGAAGACTGAGAGTGCTGTACTGCTGTGAAAGGTGACTATTCTAAAGGTTGTGGTGTGGAAACGTAGATAAATAAAGTATTTTCTTGTGAAGAAAGAACGAGTCTCCGAATGTTTTGATACTAAATCATATACATTCATATTCAAATGCTATTATAAGATCTGCTGATCTCTTCTGAGAAGCATTTGCACTGGATTTTGGGGGATTCTTTTTTTATTACATTTTTACCTCTAATCTGTGGGGATTTGTGCTCATTCCATTACCAAAGCGTCAATAAGTTCTGATATGATGTTGGAGGAACTGAGGAGCCTCCAGTTCCAGTTCATTACAAAGGTGTTCAGTGGAATTAAGTAGGTAAGGGCTCTGTGCAGAACACTTAAGTTCTTCTACTCCAACCTTCAAACCAACAACCATGTCAACAACTCATCCCACATTTCCAACACTGTATTGTATACGGAATTGACTCTACATCATCAGGCTTCAGGGGCTCGTTAGAGCTGAGCAAGAGCTGCTTTATGGCCCGGGTTTGAAACCTTACACACTGATTGCGGGGCATTTATGCCTTTTTTGACATTTAATTACGCTGCACTTTACAACAGCAGCTAATGTACAGGATAAAGAGTCCCGCGAGATTCCCCGGGATCGCAGTAGTGCTGAAGGAGCGTGTTTTCTGCTGAGGAGAGATATGACGGCTCATTTAATGACTGAAAGGAGACCACCATCAACAATCTTGCAAGAATTACTAGTTATTTGATGTTGAGGAAAACATTCAACTGTATATTAATGCAGTTTAGCAGTAAACTATTTACATTTGGAAGAGAGATCTGTACAACAATGCCGAAATTGCTAGGTAAAAAAGAGATATCAGCCATTATTACAAATCTTTTTTGCCTCTGATGCTTGAATATTTATTAAGACGTACAGCATGAAGTGTGGAAACGTGTGTTCCGGCACTCTCTCTGCTCTCATCACGTCGCTTTCGAGGGCTGCAGCAGCTGAGCGGTTTGATTTAACACGCCGTTATGAATTATTCAACAGTACACGTCTCTGTTTATATCCAGCCCTGGCAACAAGATCAGCTCGGACTCGCATTTCTTACAGTCTCTCTCACAGTGAAAAAAAAATCTAAATATATAAATATAAAAAACAAACAACAACATTTCCAGAATGTCACAGTTACAATAACTGTGTTATAAATCCAGTTTATGCAAATTAGAAACAACATCACAAACCCCTTCCCTTCCACCTCCACCATTAAATCAGTGCTTCAGGTCCTGTATTTGCATATTAAATGCTGATTGGCTCTTTCTATACCGAATTTGATTTTTAGATCAAAGGTTCTGGAAAACGTTCCGAAATTCATGATGGAAAATCACTGATGTGTTTTAGTGTCAGCAAGCGAAGAAATGTTAGCTAAGCAAAAGAAATTAAAAATAAATAAATAAATAGATAAATAAATGAATAAATAAAAGTTTATAATTTTGGAAGAGTGAAAATATTTTCATGACATCAGTAAACAGATGTTTATACCTTTTTATTTAATGCTGTAATTCACTGAGGTGAGATTTCAACTTTGGACAGGACGACCTTTCAGGCAGCGATGAAATGAATCCTTTTGACTTATTATGTTTGCTGTTTTGCTTTAGGCTTTGGACTTATCGACTACTCTTTTGCTTGTTTTTCATCCTGCTGGATTACAGCCACAGCGAAGTCTTGCCTGAATGACGTCCTTTTGTATTGATTTTTATCAAACTTTTTAAGCCATCGATATGAATTTCTAGTTTTCAAAACAAAAAATCGTCATATTTAAAAGTGGGTAAAAATTCTGAATCAACACCGCACTTACCGGTATTGTTCGTAATGTTTTAATAATTTATAATCACACTCTTGGTGCCACCCAGATGAGGATGGGTTCTTCTTTTTGAGTCTGGTTCCTTTCAAGGTTCCTCTCATACCATACCAGCTTTTCCTTGGCATAGTTGCCCCAGGCTGCTCATCGGGGGAAAAATACACATACATATAAATATATACATTTTGTTCTTACATTCTGTAAAGCAGCTTTGAGACAAAGTCCACTGTTAAACGAGCTGTAAAAGGGTTGTTGAGAAGAACGGGTCTATCAGTTTATGGTCGGTGTACATAACCATGGCGACACAAATATAATCGTATTTAGAAATTCAGCTAAAACAAATGATGATTTGTTTATTAGGGGAAGACGAAGAGCTTTGTGTCGTGTTATCTGTCCATCCAACAGGACGTTTTCCGATATCCTGACTCCGGGACGCTTTGAATCGTTATCTGTATTTTGCATAACTCTTTATAAAGCCACGCCTAGTCTGGGCCGACTGTCCTGCGTGCTGCTGCCGTTAATCAGCCGATATGAAAGCGGAGTTGTTTGGTGCAGACTGCGAGACCGAGGAATCGATCAGGACAAGATTGCAAACACAGACTTCTCACAGTTGCTTCATAAGTCATGGGAAAGTAATAAAAGATGCCCATTGAAGCATTTGAATCCAATTAAGTTCTACAGAACGCGGCATGTAATCCAATTAGAGCTCTTCCAGTTCTCAGGAATTAGAATGTCATTTTCATTACTATTGACAAAACTGATTTATAATTTGCGAATCGTGTGCCCTTTGATCTTCAAATGAATAGGTTTTCATTTGAAAACTAAATTTTCTCGCCATATTTTTCTCTCTTTCGTCCTCACGAGACACCGTTTTCAGTCAACATAGACGTAGCCCGATAAAGTGGACAAATCAGACTGTGTGTGAAAATGAAGGCTTTACAACTGTTTCATTGTGGATGAGCAGCTTCTGGGAAATGATTGAAAACTTAATTGTGGACAATTGTGTACACAAGTTTGACAAGTGTCAAGTCACAGCAAACTCCATTACCCAGCAAACATCACAGCAAATCCAACATGGCCACTAAGAGCACATTTCACACACTAAGTAAAGCCATGGTAAAGTAGCCCACCTCCAGCGAGAGTATGACAAGATGAACAAGCAAGTGGATTGTTTTTATTTCACTCACCCACAAGTTACCACAGATGCTGAAAGTGGTGCACTTTTGAAAACGTCTGAGCATTCTTGGTGGATACTGCTTGTAGCTCTTCAACTGTGATATGAACAGAAGGACTGAATAGGAAGACAAAATAAAGCTGGAACACTGCACACGGGGCAGACAGAGGGACAGTCGGCAGACAGAGAGCAAGGGGCTACGGCCTCCTCCAAAGAGAGTGGCACCGGTATTTGAGGTGGGTTACTTTTCCATGGACCACGCTGTATATTAAGAAACTTTTTGGATTATTGTTCAGACCTCTCTCGCCCGGCCCTGTGCGTACTGTCCGCTAATCACCTGACCGTTTTCAGTTTTGCTAACTGCACTGAGAACTTAGATAAGACCTGCTTTACCTGCACTTCCATCCACCTGGCTTCCTGTTTTGTGACACATAAGATACAAATCTTTGTATATATTGTCTATATTTGCCTAGATTGTAGTGTATTATTATATTTCTCTCCAAAACGCTAAGCCTGAGCTACATGAAGTGCTGAAACAGCAGGTTTGATTTCAGGAGCACATACCTGAGGAACCCCAGAGGAGCAGGATAAACCAGTGCACTGCAACCTCGTGCTGGAAAAGAACTAACCTACAAACATCGTTTGATTTATTTATCCACAATCATGGACTTTATTAAGCAATATAAAATATACACCAGGGAAAATAGTTTCCTTTGTTGGTCCTTGTGTTTACATTTTCTCCCAAAAAAAAAATAGTCAAAATAATCCCAGGAAAAAAAAAGAAAGAAGTAAAAACAGAACAGCGTTTCTTTCAGGAGCGTCCGAAACACCGATGAGAAAAAAAAAAAAGACACATTGGGGTTTTTGGGACACTAAAGCGTGTGCTGGTTGCTTCTCTCCTGGAACAGTGTTGCGAGAGAGTGAACGTCAGGCCACGAGGTGTCCAGGTCGAGTGCTTCGGCTTCATACGGGGGATCGGAAAGATCCAGAGAACTGATGGAGCCGGACGGAGATCCCTGGCCTTCATACGCATAAGTCTGCAGCGAGTCATACGGTGGGCCGCTCGTGTCCTGATCCGCCTCCTCGACCTTCAACTGGATCGCTTCCTGGATGTCCTGAATAGGCATGGACAAGGACGGACTCAGTGTCTCCGCTCCTCCGGACACGTACGGCTCGCACCGAACCTCCTCTTTTCTCCTCTTACGTTTTTTACGAGCCTCCGCCGCAGCCTCGGGGTTCCTCAGAGCCGCCATGTCGAAGGCCTCTGTGTCCTCTTCACCTCCACCTTCGTCGTCGTACGTCACCACGTTCTCCCTGACGTCCTCCTCGGAGATGATCAGTGTCTCTTTTTTACTCTTTTTGCTCCTCAGGGTGACGAACAACACCACGATGGCTAGGAGAGGGAAAAAGACTCTTAGCAACAAAGTGGTATTGTTATAACATGTCCAAACCTGAGGCTGATAACTAGCATTAAATGTTAGAAACTATTTAGTTTTAATCGTTTTAATGTAATTTATTCTCCCAAAGACTCAACAATGCTGATTTGGAGCAAAAACAGGATGCTAGCAACAGTAGATACTGTGATACCTACCAATAAATTGACTATGCTAACACTGTTGAAAATAAAAACTAGCCATCATTATGAAAGCGTGAGTGAATCATGCTAGTTTTGCTAGTATATATCGAGTTGCAGTCATTTTAGCATCAAGCAAATACCAAAGAAACCCAGTCCCAGTTCCTCCAATCATGTAAACAAATGCTAACTTTAAAATCATAATAATCAGTGGATATTCGTGTGTAATGTCTGTTAGCATTCTGTGAGCATTTGCTAATAAGTTATATAGATTTAAAAACAAAAAAACTGTGCCAATAATAAAATTGTTGAAACTGTTACAGATCTGTGTTCAGAGACGTCATGCTAATCACCAGCGTTAAAGGCATGAACATTCAGATGTAAATGTTACATAACGTTGTTTTTGCTAATATGCGGTGTTACCCAGCAGGATGAGGACGCAGAGCAGGATGGCGATGAGAGCCCCGGTGCTCAGGCCAGCGGAGGAGAAGAAGGCCTGAGGTCGGCAGGTCGGGGTTCGGAGGCCACGTTGGCACTGACACACACGCAGCGTGAGGGTGGTGGTACTGCTGAGAGCTGGTTCTCCTCCGTCCCACACCACCACGGCCAGCTGATGGAGCTCCTGATCGGCCCGAGTGAAGCCCCAGCGCCGGGCCACGATATTCGCACTGCTGTCTGTTAAAGCCGAGAGCCCAAATAATGAAATAGACAGAATATTGATTATTGAATTTACCACAAATTTTAAAGTGTTGAGACTTATTATTTCCCAGTTTAAGCCATGCCCACTACTTATCAAACTTTTACTAACTAGTGCAAGTGAAGTGAATGTAAACCTTGGAAAGCCACAAACTAATCAAATAAAATATCATGCCCCTGATTCTTCTCTCTTCCTGCGTATATTCTCATTCTTCTGTCCTCTGTTTACTGCTAATTCTCTCTCTTTCTTTCTTCACGTTTGGATTTCTCCTGTCTCTTTGTCCCAAGCCCCACAGCGTACGTGTGATCACGAGCATCTCCTCTGCAAAGCTGATTCTGGTCTCTAAGGAGAAGAAGCACAGCAGGTAATGGAGGGAGGGAAGGAGGGCACATCTCCACTTCAGGATGCCGTCTGTCTCCATCTGCATGCCAACTACTGTGTGCAAACAAACACAGCTGGGAAGCTCTCCTGCTCCTCCTCCTCTTCCACCTCGTATTTTACATTTTCACAGAAAAGAGTCTGAGCACCAGACACGATTCACATGAACTGCATCGAAGTGACAAGTATTCACACACAGCAACACCCTGAGACAGGCCACACCTCCTTCACCAAGACTGACAGGCCACACCTCCTTCACAAAGACTGACAGGCCGAGAGGCAATGCCTTCTTTACTAAGCCTGACAGCCACAAGGGCTACGCCGTCTTCACCAAACTGATGGGCATGAAAGACCACCGTCTTCACCAAAACAGGTACAGAGGCTCATCTTCACCATTTCTGTTAAACATAGAGGTCAAGCCTTCTTCACCAGAACCAACAGGCATAGAGGCCATGCCTTCTTTACTAAGACTGACAGACACAGAGTTGTAGATTTCCAGAATTAAAGCTGATAAAGGGGGAGTGGTCTCTGCAGACTTTCTCATTCCTATTCAGTGTTAAGCACATTTAAAGAGCCACCATTTTCTCCGACTCAGAAGTGTGATTAATTCTTCCGGAGGGAACTGCAGTCCAATTCGTTACGCAGCTCCTCATTTCTGAGCCTGTGGTCACATGACCCTTTTCAAGCCATTTGGATAAGCAGTAAAACATCTCCAACAACTCCAACTTCTCAAGCCCAGGTACTAACTGAATGTATTTCTGAGATAATGTGATAAACAACATTATCCATGAGGCACAATATGATTTTCAACTCAAGTTTCAAGAAAGTAGGGACGCTGTGCAAAATGTATTTGATGATTTTCAAATCCTTAAAACCCATATTTTATTTACAATAGAACACAGAAAACATATCAAATGTTTAAACTAATGAAATGTACCATTTTAAAGAAAAAATAAGGTCAGCTTAAATCTGATGGCTGCAATTTGATGTAAGTCACAAATGCAGGTAAAGTTTCTATCGCCCAGAGAAGAAGGCATGCGTGAACATGATCCAAAAAAAAACGCTATCTACTTTTTCACTTTTTTTCCATTTGCCTCAGAACATTTTAAAAGAGCTTTTACCCAGAGGGGATGAAGGCCTTTCTGGGTCATGTTCACACCTACATTCTTCTCTGATGAAACCCACTGCCTTTCTAAGATACACCATTTATACCCAATCATCTTACTACCCTGTTGTCAACTAACATCATCAGCTGCTAAATGTTTCTCCAACTGTTTCATTGTAATAACATTTACTTTTCAGACGTTTGTTGCAACGTCACAATATTTTTTAAACGTGTTGTAGCCATTAACTTAAAAATGACCATATTTTTTCCTCAAAATGGTTTTGGAATTGGGATTGCAAAAATAAGAGCAAGAAGCTCAGTTGTAGGTTGTAGTATAAATACGGCTTTATAATATAAGCTTTAGTGGTTCAGTGTTAGAAATGTATAGGCCACGCCTCCTTGAATTTACATATGCATAAGCCATGCCTTTTCACTATGACTGGCAACCACAGAAGCCATGCCTTCTTCATTCGCACTGACTGTTTAACCCCATTCCTCCTTCACTATGACATACAGGTGCAAAGGCCACGACTTCTGCACTCAAACGGACATACTGTATCTTCAGGACCCCCGTGATATTCTAAAATGTAAACTTTATTTAGTCTCAGCTGAAGAAGAAAAAAGGTGAAACAAACTGAAGTAAAGCTCTAAAATCTCTGACAGCAGCACAGCAGAGCTCTCGGAGTCTCTCAGCGTCTGTTTCTTATCTCCCCGATTGCTTCGTTAAACCCTCACAGGCTTCTTCAGGGCCTCCTCCATTGCTATTCCCTCGTTTCTCTCCAAATCTCTCAAAAAGGAGCAGCCTGCTTCCTGCACATGAATCATTTCAGTCTGACCGTCTCTCTCTCTCTCTCTCTCTCTCCCTTAAAAAACTAGCAGCATCACGAAGCTGGTTTCCAGGGCAACAACATCGCTAGCCTCTTGATATGAGGAGAGCGTGGTTTGATGAGGGAACGAGCAAAGATCTACGTGACACACAATGTTAAATATGTTTGTCTTGAGGCGCTTGTGCTTTACTCAGGGCAAACATGTGGGATTCGCCACTTACAAGGTGAATTTCATTAGTGAAATCAGAGCAGAAAGGCAGAGCAGAGATCTCATTTGATGAGGGGAGAGAATCAGACAATTCTTCACTAATACTCAGCTGCATGTCCTGATTTAATGTAATAAGTCACAAGTTGCTATAATGGTGGCACAGTGGGTGTTACTGCTCCGAACTCCTCCCAGGTCCTCGGTTTGAACCAAGGTCACAGAGTTGCACACATTCTTCCTGTGAACTTCTGGGTTTCCTCCAGGCTCTCTAATGTCTTTCTACTGTGCATGAACATTCCAGGAGCTAGTCTGGCCAAGCTAAAGTGTAAATGTGACTGTGTTGTTCAATGAGACAAAAGGGTGTTTTCTACAGAAGACATTTTTCTAATAAGAATATAAACACCAAAATTCTCTCGTCTCGGTCAGTGAAGGGTACTTTTTTTTTTGCAGATTCGGCTAAAATCCTCTCTCTGGGTATATGCAAAAAATCTATATAAACTGATGGTTTGATGCCAAAAGTGAATAAACTTGTCAAAACTTTTTCTAAAAGTGTAATACTAAGCAGTATAATATATATACACACACACACACACACACACACACACAGACACACACACACACACACACAGTCAACAAACTGCACGAAGTATCATCAGCACAATGTCTGTAAACAACCCTGCATTTCTACCAGAGGTACTGATGGCTCTCAACGATGAAAGGGTTCTTCTTGTTTTTAAAAGATCACAATCCTGATGAGTCATCTGGTTTGGAATCCTTGGAAGCATCATTGCTCTCTGATTGGGAGGAATGGCACACCGTCGATCAACTAGTCAACTGCAGATGTCTTGTTGGATCATGAATGCGCTGGTATCAAAAAACTTTGAGACTAGATTTGTTACACACCAGCAGATGGCAGCACAAGGCTGCACGCACAGTTACAGGGAGCACCGACCTTCATAAGTCAGTGTGTTAAAAGACTTTATTCTATGAACCAGTAGATGTGCAACTGGTACTGTTTTGACCACGTGTGCACCCTGTCACCTCACACCTCCTCACACCAGAGTTTCTCGCCGTAAACAACGTGATCTCACTTCCAGATTTGGCTTCTGCAGAGTTCGCCCTCTTCCCAGAGATGAAGATGCTGCTCAAAGGTCAACGTTTTGACATTGTTGCGGAGATCTGGCGCGAATCGCAGAAGGTGCTTGACACGCTTCGAGAAGAAGACTTTCAGGACACATTCCAGAAGTGGCAGGAATGCTGGGAGCGCTGTATTCCTGTGCAAGCAGACTATTTTGAAGGTGATAGTGTGTAAATAAACTTTTGTGAAAATAGTTTTTTTCTTTTTTGCAAACAGAGCTAGCCTCGAAACTTGCCTCGAGAAAGCATTTTCTGCCGAGTTTGTTACCATGATGTGATACCTCATGAGCAGCAGTTAGTTAAGTTAAGACAGAGCTAGCACGATTCAAGTGTCTAAGAAATAAAACATATTATCGATCATCTTCCCTGGTTTGTAACTGTTCAGTGTGGAGGAATAAACAAGCAACCAAATTGGGTAGAAAAATTAGACACTGCACATTTCCTCCTCTATGAGAACATGTAAGAATTTGAACCCCATCTGACAAACCATAGTGAGTTCTGATTTCTGACTTCTGTACCTTCGTTATCCTTGAGGGTGAAATTCGGATTAGATGGAAAGTCTTCCGGCAGAGCAAAGGAAAAGCGTCCGTTAGCAAAGTTGTCCCTGTCCATAGCCCTGATGGTCTGGATGACCTGCAAAGACAAAGAGAAGCAGAAAAGGACTGAAATAAACTACAATTATACTTCCATCCAATTGCCATGACTGAAACCCTGTCTTTCTCTTCTCTGTCTAATTCAGCAAACTCTTCACACTCCCCGAGCTTCCCTGAGCTTCCCTCTGCTCAGATTAAAGGGCGTTTGCCCCAGCATGGCATCGCACCAAGCAGATGCATGCGATGATGTTTTGTCAGCTTGTTAACCTAATTGGATTCCTCACACAGGTCATGCCTGAAACGGACCAATTATTGCAGTTCACCTGTGGGCGTGGGAAGGTCTTTGTCTGCCACGAGCTGGAAGGATGAGACGCGTTCACACCGACTCAATCACGCTCTGACTTTCGCTTTCCGCTTCTAATAAGGGCTCCAGGTTGTGGCTGCGTCTTTTCTAGCTTGTTACTCGCTCCTGTCACCGCTTCAAGAGACACAGATGTTCTTGTTTGGTTTTTCTTGTAGTCATGCTCGTCATGCTCGGAGTCTGAGCCAAAGAAAATTCTACCATGTTATAAATATAAAATGTGCTGGTGTTCACTGTGGACGGAAAACAGGGAAAGAAAAGTCTCTGCTTGTTTTCTAGCAAACAATATGAATGAACTTTCCACAGTTTGAGATGTTTTGTGTAAGTCTGTCATTTTCGGGTCGGTAAGCAAGCTCGCATATTTATGGTTTTGTTCGTGTTAGACTATTAAAGAAGCTCCTCTTAGGTTTTCAGGTCTTATACAGAAAGATCTACTGATTCACAGTGTACATGCATTTGCCTGAAACACAAAAGTAGAGGCAAGGAACAATGACCCATTACATGAATGAACGTACACACACGTGACAGGTGTGATCCTATTTGCACACCTGTGGCACTCTGTAAACTCCAGCTAGTCCAATTCAGCAGGAGGAGAATACGAGGTTGTTTCAAAAAGTTTGGAGATTAACGGTGTAACTGTTGCTGTTTTGACCCACGTGCATTCCCACGTCCGCGATTTTCATCACGGAGAGCAAGTTAAAACAAAGAGCAAACGTGAATTTCTGCGCGAAACTTGGCTACAGAGACGTTGGAGGATGACGAGATATCAGGAAGACCTTTTAATGAGCTCAACCCCCGGAAATGTAAAAAAACGTTCCCCAACTCGTGCATGATGATCGTCTGAGAAAAATCCACATGATCTCACTTCGGCATCCACACTACTCGCCAGACTCCTGTGGACTTCGCCCTCTTCTCGAAGATGAAGATTCAGCTCGCAGAAGGTGTTTCGAAAAGAAGACTTCCAAGACACATTCCAGAAGACCACTGGGGGTGCTGTTTTGGTGTGCAAGGGGACTATATTGAAAATGACTGTGTGGAAACGTAGATAAATAAAGTACTTTCTTGTAAACAGAGCGAATCTCAAAAGTTTTGATACCACTTCATATGTTACTAATGTCTTTAACACAGTGCTGTTGAATTCTAGGGTCTGATTGGTCAGAAGGTGTTGATTAGTTTTCTAGAACAGGAGCAGTTGAGGGTTAAGGGCAGCAGTAGCACTGGAATTTGAATTTACAACCTTCTGATCAGAAGTCCAACATTTTACCGACTGAGCTATATCCCTTTCCCCTGAGCTTCGTTGATCTATTTTAGGTTCTTTGTGTACAGCTGCTATAACACCAACGTCACTGCTATAGTTACAACAAACACTAAATGCAATAATAAATGGATAAAAAGTACAAAGTTGTAACTGTTGGCTGTAAGAGGAGGAAGTCACGGCACCACACAGCTGATTTTCCCCGTGACTGCATGACATCGAGTGATTTATTCTGTCCGTGTTAGAAAACGCAAGTAGTATGGCGGGTCAATAATAAAGTGTCCTCCATGCAGGACCTGTTCAGCTCATCTTTCCTGCTTAGTGATCATCATTCAGTGGGAAAAAGATAGTTTTGATAGTCAGGAACACAGCTGAGATTCCAATCTGAGCACCTCTGCTCAGATGCACATGGTCCAGAATGGCAAAGTGTGATGATTAGCATTTCCTGGGTCTCAGTGTGAGGTGCTATCTGCTCCTGAACCTCAGAGATGCTGAATTATTTATGGGTTCAATAGGCTTCGGAAGTGTGCAGAGCCACAGATAAATCCGAGCCTGATGGTGTCAGACACATAAAGGGACAGTGTGTGTGTGTGTGTGTGTGTGTGTGTGTGTGTGTGTGTTTATATGTTTGGAGAAGGAGAAACAGGATTAAAGACAGAAGAAGGGCTGAGGGTTTGGGGTTAAGATGAAGAAACAGCAAGCAGAAGAAAGTGAGAGAAAAGAGAGCGTGACAGGGACGAGTGGAGCGAGACAGGGTTTCCAGCCGTTCAGAGAATAGATGAGAGATGAAAGTGTGACAAGAAGAAATGGAGTGCTGGAGAGTCAAGGGAAAGAAAGGAAAGGAAGAGATTTAGGAAGTGAGAAACCGACCTGGCCTGCTTTGGTGCTCTCACACAGGATGATGTCACTGTCGCTCTGGATGTACGGCGTGTTGTCGTTTACGTCCAGGACTTGGACTGTGACGGGGACGGAGCTAACCAACGTGGGATTGTCTGCAACACACACACACACACTATAGAAGTACATTATCACTCAATTATTTATGAGATATATACATTTTTCAGAAAACTAATTCTCAAATCTGTTTTTTTTTTGGAAGATGTTAACAGCTGAAAAGCAGTTAGCTCATATTAGCTGGCTAATGCTAGCCTTGTACACACATCTATATATAACTATCCTGAAAAATCCTGTTAACTTAGTTTGTCTGGTGAATCTTAGCAGCTGGCTAATGTTTAGCAGTAGGGTCACATTAACTAGCTGACTCATGCTAGGTTTTGCGTTAGGTTAGCGATTTAAACCAGCAGTACATGTGAAGTAGTTTTCTTGTCAGATTAACTAGTGGTCTAACATTAGCAGGCAGCTTTTTTGAGCTTGCTAGTTAAGATTAGCATTCAGCACATGTTGGTAACTCTAAGCATTTGCATGGAGATGTACCAACCACACCCATGTCGTTTATTTCAACGTATAAAAATAAACCTTCAGCATGTAAACTAATGCCACCTGGATGGGGCTCCTATTCACTTCTATACACGTTTCACTAAACACGAATTTTAATGAGACCTGAAGCTGATCGTGTCCTAAAGCCTGCTCAGATGTCGAGATGATTATCATGAAAACTGTCAGGATGAAGATGATGAAGACGATATGCCTCACTGAGGTGTTTAAATGATGGGAGTTCCACTTAAAGCTCACGAGACCTGCAGTCTGTCAGTGTTTTCCTGCAGGATCTATATTTAAACTCTCTCTGGAGCTTTCTTTACCGAATCAGCCGAGCGAAAACAAACCGAGCCAAGAGGAGACACGGAAACGTAAAGCTCATGAATATTTCAGCGTAGCCGGTGAGATTATTTTCCTGACTTTTAGCCGTGAACTTTCTCTGCCTCACACGTTTGTCTCTACAGAGGATAAGTGATGGTGCTGAAACACTGCAAACTGCTGAAGAGCAGCGAAAAATGAAAAAAGAAAAAAATCGATATTTTTGCTCGATCACATGACTCTTCACAGTGATTGATCAGGCAATAGTATCTGTTCTATCAGGTGGAGAAAAAAAAAAAAAATGGAATCAAAAGACCAGGCTGATTGTTTAGATAAGAGCTGCTGAAAGAAAGAATGAAAAGAAATCAATCAACCCATCCACTTTCATCATGGCATCCCATTACCTATTGCAACAGCATCAATCCTATAATGCAACACTCCCCCCAGTCAGTAATTTACTACGGTCAATAACAGTTACGGCTTCCTTGTGCCTCCCGTCTCCTTCAGATAGATGCACCTGAAAACAGTAATAATATTTACTAATAAGTCTCTCCTAAGCTCCGCCTTCTTACATATTGTTGCTACGTTCGAGAGATTTTCAGGTCTATGATTTATAATAAAGCGGCTGAATTTGTGGGTGTGTCTTTGAGCCCATACACCAGGAGTTCCCAAACTACAGCCCACACATTTGGAACGGCCCTCTGAATAAAGCCAGAGACATATTTCAAAAATGTAATGTTAAATACATGCGAGACTGCGTGCTGCACAGAGAGAGCTGGATTTATATTAAAATCATAATGTATTAATTATATAATTATATTTATTAATGAATATATCCAGATTCATTTCCTGTAGCCTGTTTAATGTTTCAATACTTTTTTTTGGTTGTTTTTGTAATAAAGTTCACTACAATGTTACATGGAGTGTTATGTATATATATATATATATATATATATATATATATATATATATATATATATATATATATATATATATATATAAGAATGCTCAAAACAGGAAATGCACTTTGACCTGGGTGAGCTCAATATAAAAAAAAAAACTGTTCCCTCTGGTGGTGTGGAGGTGAAATAGCGGCTGGAACTGTTACACCAGTATCCATTTTAAAAAATCCGTTGATTAATCGGTTATCGTTAGGTACGATCCAACTTAGCTATCAGTATCTGTATAAACTCCACTATCTGTTGATCTCTGTTCATCTATTGCATAATTATTTGTTCAATTCATCCACCAACTATATGCATATGCATAAGTAAGTAAATGTGTTGCTTTCAATAGCAATTAATATAAAAAAATGTTGTTACGATAGTAATAATGCTCTTTCAATTGGCTTGAAAATTAATGTTCATTTGTCAGTACAGTGCTGAATAAATAATCTAATCAATCATTAAGAGGCAAATAAATAAATGTAAAATCATAATAAAACCTCTATAATAATTTTTGCTGTTACAGAACAACCCTCATTAAAGAAAGGAACAATTATGTGGTCCTCATAACCCTAACTCTAACCCTATATGGTCGTAATGCCACGCCCAGTGAACTTTGCTTTCATTTTACTCATACATGGTTACAGTCCCAAATATGGACTTCCCAATATGTAGCAGTCCTTTTTCTTTGCTCAGACACGCCCATAACAACCTCATATTCCCATATACACTCTTGAAGTCACGCCTTTTGCGGCCATTATGGAGACCGCTGGTGAAGTTACTTACCAACCTCTGCAGCACTGACAGTGATGTTGTGCCAGGCCACGCCCTCTCGATCCAGACTCGCTGTGGTTTTAATCAGGCCGCTGTTCTCATCGATACTGAAAAGCGTCTCTCCGTCTGCGCTCTCGTCAATGGAGTACCTGTGGATCAGAACTGCGTGTCAAAAGCACCTAATTTACCCGTGCGTTTCTGAGTAAACATGATGATATTTAATTAAACGATGGAGAACTCGCTGTGAGTGCGGAATATTTAAATATTTAAATCAGGCGTGCTGAATTAGCGAGGCGAGCTAATGCACTGAAACTGCATCGACGCTCGGGAAACCGTTCCCCAGTGATCTTCCAGTTGTTCCAGTTCCAGCACTCCGGTGGGAACAGAAATGCGGTGGAAATGAAGGCTACAATAAACACGCATTCTTTTACTGAGAAACTGCAGCACAAACCATAACTGTGAGGATTAGCCAGTTTGTGTTAATACATTATAATATGTTATAAGTCACAATAATTTAGTTGTGAACAGTGTTTTCTGTGAGATGTTCAACATTTAAAGGAACGGGTCTCCAGTGTCAGCAACTTTACACTTTGTGGATTTTTTAGTAGTGTGCTCTTGTTTTATTCTTTACAGTAAAATCATGGCGGAGGCCATAAAATGCTGCTATAAAAGTTACCCAACAACGTTCGCTTCATCACACTATGCTGTTTGATTATTAAAAAGTACACCAAGACAACTGGAACGTTGGAGAAAGACACGGGTGCCAATACTTATTGGAAAAAAAATACTACACTTCTTTATAAGGTTAATTCACTTAAACCCACATCTACTTTCCCAACATAGTTGTTTTAAAAAATGGCTATTCTTTGTTAGAATAGTTCTTACCTATTCATAGACACGCCCACATTCCCATATTAGGTCATAAAGTCAATCGTACTATTTTGACTATTTTGTATCTGGTCAATTGCTCTTTGGGGTCTGCAGCTTAAAGAAAAGATATTTGTTACATATAAAATAATTTTGTGCATGAAGGAGTTCATGTGTCATCCTCTATTACTTTTTCTGTTCTCTTTGTAATTCAGGTAAAACTCATTCCCTGTGAGATACTTCACAGAATCCGACCGCTCAGGCGTGACAGCGGCTTTTGATTCGCGCTCACAGGGGCTTTGCTAATTAGCTAGCAATTTGTGCAGTAGGGAAAATGCAGCGCGGTTGTTGCACGCTCGGATCGCTCGCTGCGTTAAAAGTGAGCCGAAACAAAGATGAAATGACAATCAAACAAAATCACAACATCACCTGCCACCAGCTCACGCATATTCTGTAGACATGGATGTCACACTTCACAGCAGATTGTTTGTTTTAATTGTTTTAAAAACCTGATTTTCCCCCTGGCGTTGTCGGGGTCTTGAGCAGTCACGATGCCGACGTCCGTCTCGGCCGGAGCGTTCTCGTAGACGTCCATGATGTAATAATCCATTGGGAAGATCGGAGCTTCGTCTACATCCCCAACGATGATCTTCAGCATGGTGGTGTCTTTGAAGGGTCCGAGGTGCAAGAAACGAGGGTCCAAGTGTATATTCGCTCCCTCGATGCTTAACGTGTAGACTTTTTTCTTCTCGTAATCCAGAGGCTGAACAGAGAAACAGCAGACATTTAGACATTTCCATATATGGCCTTAAAGACACACTGTATGTGTTGTGACACCTGGATACAGATGTTATTGTTTACAGATGCTGAGCTATAATTGGTCAATAGCATTTTGGGGGTTATTTCTGATCATTTGTTTTTTTCATACTATAAAAGTATTTTAAACCTGACCCTGACTGCTACAAAGTGCTGACACTGGAGACTCCTTCAGTGTTCATGTCAACGAGTCCATGCATGCTTTCTTGTTCCTGTGAATAAACCATTACTACATAAACGCTAATGTTTTAGAACATGAGCATCACACCTGTTTCAGCGAGATGACCCCTTCTCTCTCATCACTGTCAGTAAAGATGGAAAACATGGCTGCCCCTTCCTCATTGGTGATCTTATACTCAATTTCTGCATTAATTCCTAGGTCTTCGTCATTGGCTTTGATTTTTCCCACAGCTTTCCCAACCTGAGCAGACTCTGGAACATACAGCTGGTAGTTTTCTGGAGGAGATACAAATAAATCATATGAAGTAAACACTGATGCTTGAACGCTAACTGCACTGACGAGACATGATTAAAACAGACTGGTTCGGAAAGAGTGATGCATCACACACTTTGAGGAAACCTGGGTGGATTGTCGTTGACGTCAGTGAGCGTGATGTTGACGGTGGTGGACCCTGAAAGACCCCCCACGGAGCCGGCCATGTCTTTGGCTTGGATGATGATGGAGTACATTTCTCTGGTTTCTCGATCCATGTTTGCCAGTGATGTCCTAATGACACCTGCAACCAAAAGATTAAAATATTGACCAGCAATAATTGTTGGATAGAATCATGCCTGTATGGATTCTGACAACAAACACATACAATATATATATAGTTAGGATTAGTCTAAGAAATGTATAGCAGGTGAGGATTAGTTGAATTTGGTTAATGCATCTGTGGAAACAAACAGGGTTGATTATACATGTGCATCCTATCTGTGTGTCCTGGTTTGTAGAAACTTTCAGTAAGAATAACTTCCAGTTCCAGTGGGAGTAGTTGGGATTAATCAACCTTTCAGTTTGAGCAGTCAGAGGTTTTGTAGGGCTAGTTGGCATTTGTCAAACATTTAGTGGGAGTGGTCGGGATTAGTCTTAACCTCCAGTGGAAGTGGTCCAGATTAGTCTTAACCTCCAGTGGGAGTGGTTGGGATTAGTCACACTTCTATTAAGAGTGATTGGGATTGGTCCAACATATAGTGGGAGGAGTCGGGATTAGTCTAAATTCTATGAGGTTTGGTCAGAATTAGTCAAACCTCCAGTTCAGGTTTAGTCTAAATTCCCATAGTGAGATTGGTCAGGATTAGTCAAATTTATAGTATGAGTGGTCGAGATGAGTCAAACTTCCAGTAGGAGTGGACAGATGTTTTGTTGGAATATTTGTCATTGTTCAAACCTTCTGTGAGTATGTGTAGGATTGGTCCAACTTCCAATGGACTACTCAGGATGAATCACATTTTTTGTGGGATTTTTCAGCACTGCTGGAAGTTAATTCCTGGGTTAAAGTTTGTGGATCATTCACATGATAATTTATTCCATAATGGTACATTTATATATTATAATACTGGCCCCATATGACATTCATTAGTGTTCTGAATGAGAAATTTCACTGTGAGCTTCAGGGACAGCTCTTCACTCAAATCCATGTTCTGCATGAATTGTAAATTCGCTGCTAATTAGCAGTTTTGGGGCAGCTCTAATACAGAACCTTTAACCATCACTGCTATTTTTTGGAGATGTGGGGTCTCTAAAGGACTGTGTTAAAAAAAAGAAGAGAAAAACGCACAGCGTCACACGGCATCGCTGGAGTGTTAATTTCTATTAGCAGGGAACAAAAGATTAATTGGACTGTGACATTCAAGTCAGAGCTTTACTTCTAATTAGGTAACAGCACATGAGCTGAAACCTGGCAAAAAGTTTGTTACCCCTGAGTGCTTTCAAGATTCTGAAACACACACACACACACACACACACACACACACACACACACACACACACACACACACACTCTGTCATACCCAATTATTGACTAACACACAGGCTAACAATTTCTCCAGGCTTCGTACACACCAAACGCATGCTTCCCAGACAAAACAGAGGATAGCTGGAGAGAAAAACAGTTTGAGTTAGCATGCTACATCTGAACATGCCCCAAGGAATCCACACTTCTGCAGACCACCGTGAAAACACTGCCGGAAATTAGACACAAACCTCAGTCAGACTCACTGCTGCGAGCAAAGCATACCTGTAAAACGTGTCATTTTTCGTTTTTGGCATGGCGTGAACTAATTATAAGCACCAGGGCTTGTTATATACCTCAGGATCTCAGGTTGCTCATTAGAAGCTGACGTTGAGAAAAATGCCAATGTGAAGCCTTTGATATGTAGATACCGTGTGACCTACAGAAGTGCATAATTAGACCTATTTCATGTCACAGCTTTTTAATGTAATGTGTTTTTCAAATGAAGTGACAAAAAAAAAAGGTTCATGCATTTGTAAGAGAAGGATTTTTTCTACGAGACTTTGTTCATCTCTGAAGATGTCCTTAAGGCCTACGAGTCCAGTAAGAAACATTTTATAAGGCTAAATGTTCACGACACTGCTATCGTTATGGGAGTGAAAAATGTCGAGTTTATATTTGAGCAGCGGCCATTTTTTAACCATGAGGAATATGTTTCCCTCGAGTTGGACATAAAACACATGGATCATCACCTGCTTCAGTACACAGCATTAATCCAGATCAAATATATTCCATATTTATAGCAGAAAACAGAAAATCCTAATGTTAGGCAGGTGATGTAGAGACGATGAAGACATGAGCGAGTTTTACAGCAACCTTTAAAAATCTCATTTATCTGTAAAGTTCAATTTGTAACCTGCTCAGAATTTAATGCAGTATGCAGTAAACACTGGTTCTGTTGTTAATATTGCTGTTAGTTGTAAAATTAAAAAAAATGCAACATTATACTTATCTAATTTAATTAATCTAATTGCCATCTAATTTACATACTGATACACATCACACTGTTTACTTTCACCTGTACAATGGTATATTAACTTCTGTACCATAACCATAGAGTTATTACTGTTTATATATTACATTTTCTTCCGTTCTGTACGTGTAAAGTTGAACAGAACATAATCTATCCCTAACCTTAACCTAATCCTAATCTAATCTAACCTTAACCTAACTCTAACCTAATCCTAACCTAACTTTAAAATAATCCTAACCTAACCCTAACATAATCCTAATCTAACCTTAACCTAACCTAATCTAACCATAACCTAACTCTAACCTAATCCTGACCTAACCATAACCTAATCTAACTTTAACCTAATTTAACCCTATGCTAACCCTAATGTAATCCTGACATAACCTAACCTAATCCTTACCTAATTTTACCCTATCACAATCACAATCCGCTATTCACACCTGAACCTCCAGCCAATCACAATCCACTATTTACACCTGAACCAATTAGTGTAGTTCACTAAATGAACAATCTTACAAGAGCATATTATTTTTTTATTATTATTTTGTCTACAAACGGCATGAAATTCAGAAATAGGAAATACTGCCACTGCTTCTTGGGCTTTCATATGTAGCTATAAAGAAATATTAAAAAGTTGATTACACATAAAGCAGAACATTTTCACAAACACTGCTAGAGAAAAATTCTTAAGTTGCAACCAACAAACTAAAAACATGAACAGAACTATTAGCATAATTTACAGCTGTATTAGCCGAGATAGCTTAGCTTAGCGTGGAGGCATGGTCTTTAAAAAAACTCTCAAACTAAAAGAAATTCTAAGCTTTAAGACAGAAGCAGAAACGTAGCTTAAAGTTTCATCGCACAGCAACCAGACGGCACTCAGTCTGAGTGAAGTCTTGTAGCTAAAACTGATTAGCATGACTAGGCAGCCAGAACGCCCGGCAGTCTCGCTGATCAATAGCTTCAGGAAAGTTTCTGGCTCCAGTTTTAACTCTTGAAGAAAGAAGACACACACACACACATTCCAGTTCTGTAATATCGTCTAGTGTCTAAGTAGCGACTTGCTAAAAGATAAGTGGGGAAAATCAGATTACGACAAATAGCTACTTCATACGAAGCCGTAAAACATGTCCAATTTCGACGAGCGCTCACCTCCTGCATCGCTTTCATATATCACACTGCCCGAGTTTCACGGCCAAGGTGAGCCAGATTTCCTTTTTCATTATTTTACAGTTGACTATATAACCTTGAACGATACGAACCCTGGCGTCGTGAAGGCCTCACGTTTAAAACGCAGCCGTAACATCAAGAAGAAGTGAGTCATAAATTCTGATGAGGCGTTTCTGAGAAAAGTGCTCAGAGACGAATCTGTTCTCTAAGCATAAATACAGTTCAATGAGTGTGTAATGCGCACACACACACACACACACACACACACACACACACACACACAGAGACTAGCATGAAGTGTGAACGATGTCTAAAACGAGGTGTTAATTGAGAATCTTAACACAAATATTATTGGAATGTTATCAATTAGTGCCATTATTATTATATAAATACACTTTATAGGCAAAAAACTGACCATAAGATTGTTATATGCTTCTTTTAGAAAATTCCACGTTTAGTCTCTATTTTCCTATTATAACTAGTGTGTTAGTAAAGACAGGTAGTGATGTAGGTGAGAAGGTGAGGGGGTCTGGGGTGCAGTCAGCCTTCACATTCATCCCAAAAGTGTTCAGCATGTTGGAGCGCAGACCATGGAAAAGCAGATCTTAATGGAGCTGGGTCTCCTAGTTCAAGTGAAGTCAGGTGGCTGAATACTTTTGGCCACACACACACACACACACACACACACAGACACACACACACACACACACACATATATGTATGAATTCATAATAGTTTCATTCATTTACATTATTTTAAAATTATAGTAATAATTAAGTCTAAATTAAAAAACTCTTTTTGAGCTCACCAGGTCACTCAAACATTCAAAAAAGTGGTTTGTTTGATTTACTTTTTCATGATTTAATTTGTAATTGTTTTTTAAACATTTTAAATGGAGGCGAAATAAAAAGTGAATCAAAACGTTATAAAATATATAAATGTTGATCAGAGTTGCAGTGATTCTCCGCTATGAGAAATTTAAATAAGTATATACACACATTTTGATAAATACTTTTTGTTTATAAAATTGAAAACCTCAGAAGAGCGAAGCAGCTCACGTGTGCTGCACGTGTCTGTGGTGAAAAAAGCAGCTGCCGCAGATGTTCCTGCAGAAGCGTCGATCTCGAACGAAAATTAGAGTGCAGCTTTTTGACTCGAATGATTTCTAACGCACGCCAAAGCGAATAAATGTGTTCTGGGTTCATTCCCAGAGAGAACGTCACACACACTTCACCTCACACATCGTCTGCAGATCGCACCTGCCAGCTCGTGGCCTCTCAGCTGGACACCGAGCCACTGAGGAGCCAAACCTTCACGTTAAACAGGCCCTCGGTGTGTTGTGGCTACAGGCACCAAACGACGAGAGGAAACGAGGTCGGACAGCGAAGGCGGAACGGCAAGGGAACTTCTCTCACAGCTCCTGAAAAGCTCTCCATGTGTGACGCTGTCGAGGCGAGTTAGCTAATAACACTGGGGGAATAAGTGGGGGGTAAGGAGGCAGAGCTGGGGGGAGAAGGTGCCTCTTCTCGGTTCATACACAAATAAAAATGATCCTTCGTTAGTTTGAGTTCTGACGAGCGACGATCATTTCTTATGATGTTTTCCTGAAATAGCAAATTCATATTTTTTTCTTATTTACATTAAAAAGATCCTGAAAAGTTTCTAATAACCTGGAATTAGATGTTTATTCGTCTTTGAAGTGACAGAATGTTTCTCTTTTAGCATCCTGTAAAGTATTCGGACACCCAACTTTTCAAATCATATGTGGTTCTTCTGCAAACAGTCAGCGCAACTTTGGAGACACACATCTGTATAATAATAATAATAATAATAATAATAATAATAATAATAAAATATATATATACTGTATATATATATATATATAAAACATACATTTAAAACACATGCAATTAAAAAACTAAAAATGTTAATAAGCACAGTGTAGCATGAAGCTCAGGATCCCATACAGTAGGTGCCAAAAGCTTACAAAGAAAAAACTAAGGACAATGAGGACATCGATCTAAGAGTTTGGGTATATGTTTAAACGTAGGTCAGATAAATGTTTAGAGGTCGTAAGCTGTTTTCTGTAGACACATGATGCGAAATAATAAAACAATAAATTTTCTCGTCCTTTTTTTCCTCAAACCATGTGATGTTTAAGGTTTCTTATTAAAACCAGATGTTTTCTCCAAGCAGCAAAAAGATTTTTAAATAAAATATGGAGTAATCACTGAACATGATAAAAACGTGAGCCCGAGTCGTGTTTTCATGCGTCTGTTTAACACCATGGAGTGAAAGGAGAATCCTGAGCACTCGATCAGCTTTCGTTCACTCTTTTCTTTTTTTATCATTCGTATTTTATTTCCTGAACCTGATTCATGGCATTAAACCTGAGCACAAAAACGCACGTTTACACGTGTGACCCTGTGAACCCTCGAACCGCCTGCTGAGCGTCGCGTCAAACCCTGCAAATACGACACGTCGACCTCCATCCTGCACATCCTGACCTCCACCTGTCCTCAGACATAAACACAGATACGAGGAGCTCTGAAGCTACGAGGGAAAACAACAGCGGTGGTGAAAAATATATTTAATGCTTCTAGGAAGAAAATCTGCTCTCAAACTAAGAGGAAGAATTTTACTATTTACTATTTTTACTATAAACTTTTATTTAAATGCACCGCAAAACATTCCATACGCTGAATAAATAAATAAATAAATAAATTAATAATAATAAAATAATAATAATAATTAATTAATTAATTAATTTAAAAAGTGATTTCCAAGCATAGAAATTGGAAATACAAATTTAATGTAAAATAATAATATTAATGATCATTATTATTATAAAATAAAATAAATAAGTAAAATAAACCTCACAGATATTTTACACAAAAAACTAAAAACTAAAAAAAACCCTGAGAGCTATTCTGAAGGTTTTAAGAGCAGATGTTAAAATTCAGCCTGTTTAATCTCAATGAGAGAGAAATCTAGTTTTGGTGTATGCAAGAAGAAAAAGCTTGATCACCCATAGAACTACTAAGACACCAGAATAAGAGAAGAGGAGATCACACCTTAGAGTGTTGACAGGTAAACATTGTGACCAGTAATGAGGAGTCAGACCATGAAGCAGAAACCACAAACCATCAGCAGAAGAATTTTCAAATCAATCCAGAATTTAACAGTGAGCAAAAGTAGGAGACCCAAACCTGTTCCAGCACAAAGCCAGCTCCATGAAGATCTGCTTTACATGGTAACGTTGGAGTGGAAAGTCTCCTTCTACTATAAACCCTACTGAACACCTTTGGGATGAATGTGACCACTGACTGCACCCCAGGAACCTCCTCACCTCACCTCCATCAGTACCTGACTTCACTACCTGGCTGCACGAATCTCCACAAATCTTAGTGGAACTTCTTCCCAGAAGAGTGGAGGTTACTATAAGGGCTCAATGGAGACTTAATGTGGAATGAAAAGCTCAAAGAAGCTGAAAAAGAAGCTCATAGCAATCTTATGCTCAGATGTCCACAACCTTTTGGCTATAAATTGTAATTATTACTTTCACCTTTTTCTAACTTTTTTTTGTGGCTGAATGAGCACAGATCTCCACAAGCACACTTCAACATCTAGTGGAACATCTTCCTATCTATTGATCCAGCAAGTGTTTAGCAGATCAATAGTTTGTAATACGAATCATAGAAATGTCATGTGATACTTTTTCAGACCTGTAAGAATAAGGTTTTGTCCTCATTCGTCCAAAACACAGTCTTTTAAAAAAATATCAATACTATTATAAAATAATATTTTATAAAAAAAATATATATATTATATAATATAAAATAAAATAAAATTTAATATAATATAATATTTTATAAAAAAAATTATATATAATATAATATAATATAATATAATATAATATAATATAAGAAAAGTTCTTCTGTCCTGTTTTATTCTTTGATGTGTTTTATTTGAACTTGCATTAAAACACGTAGTTACACAGTAGGTGAATAAATTCCCTTTGACGTAACACACACATAACCTTCACACTCGACGCGGACCTTCTTCCACTGCAGGCTTCGAGCGGTCACGCTTTTTCTTCTTGGTGGCTTTGAGCGGAGAGCGATATCATTCTCTCTGAGATATCTCAGGAATTTTATATAACACACCTTTATGGCCAGGTTCAAGTCCAGTTCAACATATAATCACTGCTCGGTCTGTTTCTCGCTCATGCAACACCATCCATCTCTTTTTCTCTCTGTGTTTTACACACACACACACACACACACACACACACACACACACACACACATGCAATCCATCCACTTTATGCACTCGAAGGCCTATACAGACGTTTACCGGGATGCTTTGCCCACAAAGACAAGGCAACAAAAGACGCATTGTGGTAAAGGGAGGGAAGGAGGGAAGGAGGGAAAGAGGGAAGGAGGGAGCACTCCGCGGCTTGTCTAATTTCTGTGGAAGCGCAGAACAGGCTGACTGAAAGGCCCTCCACAATAAGAGAGGACGTCAATTACAGTCTGCAGAGGCCGGCACAATAACCTGCACAATAAGAAGGTTGTTTAATGGGCTCCCTGATGCTCTGCTCTTAAGGGGTCTGCTGCAGTGGACTGACTCACACCTCTCTCTCTCTCTCTCTCTCTCTCTCTCTCTCTCTCTCTCTCTCTCTCTCTCTCTCACTCACTCGCTCACTGATTACTTGCCAACACAACCTGATTTTTATGAGAAATGCCGTCGTGTATCGTCTTAGCGAACGAGTCCAACAGTCGACTCTTCACCATGTTAGGAAGCAGGAAGTGAACACGAGGGACATCGAAAAAACAACACAGGAGATTAACAGAACAGAAGTAAACCTGGATGAGCAAAGAACAAGTGCAGTGAGATTTAATGTGAGACTTTAATGCATAATCTGATTCAGGTGCAGAGATCATGTGATAGGACAGGTGAGGGTGCAGTGGCTGATGGGAAACGTATTCTAGAGCCATAATCCCGGCAGGTACACAATTTAGAGGAGAATAATGAAAAATATTTTCTCTGTCTGTCTGTCTGTCTGTCTGTCTGTCTGTCTGTCTGTCTGTCTGTCTATCTGTCTGTCTGTCTATTTGACACACTTTTTGATTTCTCCTCATTCTGATGAGCTCTTGATTTCGTGTCACATAAATATAAAATGTTTATTGTTTAAATGCCCACACACACACACACACACACACACACACACACACACACACACACACACACACACACACATTTCCATTCAGATGAAAACAGTAGAAAAGTCGACACCTGGCTCCTGTAGAAGTCAGTATAATGGGGGAGAGAGTGATGAGTGTGTGTAAATAGCAGCATTGGGAGCAGAAGAAGAAGAAGAAGAAGAAGAAGAAGAAGAGGAAGATAAAGAAGCCATGCTCTGTTTCTGCTCACCGGTTTTGGGGTCAATGCTGAAATATGACTGGCCCTGCAGGATGCTGTAGACGATCCTGGCACTGTTGCCGTACGTGGGGTCGTCGGCGTCCGTGGCAGTGATCTGGATAACCGACGTTCCTGTATGGAAGCAGAAAGAGCACAAAGACGTTTTAGTGGGTTTAATTCATGCAAATCGCAGAGGACCTGCTCCGATAGGAATCACCTCTCTAGGTCTAATCATGAACCTGCCCCAGATTCCAGTACCATGATTAAGACGCCTCTCCTTCAGCGTTTAGTCTCCAGATTGTTTTGACTCTCTTTGCCTTATATGGAGTTTTGTGGGTGTGGCTTAATGTTAAAGGTTTGAATTATATTTATCAAACGTTATATCATGTAATTAGGTGGAGAGAAAGACAAAGGACTGGAATATATGGAATAACAAACGTGAGAGGATGTGTGTGGTCCAGGGTGACGCTTATTAACCCTAAACGTCTGTCTGTCTGTCTGTCTGTCTGTCTGTCTGTCTATCTATCTATCTATCTATCTATCTATCTATCTATCTATCTATCTATCTATCTATCTATCTATCTATCTATCTATCTATCTATCTATCTATCTATCTATCTATCTATCTATCTTAACTTCTATCTTATATCCTCCAAAACCCTTTTCTCCTACAGTGTGGTTTTTTTGAAAGAGGCTCTGCGCCACTCTCACGTTCAATAAACCAAATGTTGACACAGAAGAGACAAATTTTTCTGGCAGTTGGAGAGTTTTAGAGCTGGTGACCGGGTGATTATAAGTTTAAACCCAGACCTCCCAAAGCGCTGCTGTAGGATCGAGTGAAGCCTTTAACCCTCAGCTTAACCGCTCAAGGAGCGCTGTACCGCAGCCGAGTCTGCACTCTGAACTCCACTTCCTTCCAGGAGGAAAAACAGACCATTTCCTCTCGGGGATTACTCCAGCGTATAAAAACATGCAGGCCTTTTTATTTAGTCGACTGCTCGTGCTCCTGCTGAGTCGTTCGGCCGGGGAGAGTTCCATCAACACAAACAAATCATTTCATCCATCAGCGTCGTGCGTTGCAGCGGGAGAACTCCATCTGTAGCACTTCTGTATTTCCTTTCATAATTTATTCATTTATTTTTCCTGTGTGTGTGTGTGTGTGTGTGTGTGTGTGTGTGTGTGTGTGTGTGTGTGAGGTAAATCGAGTTGTGAAGTAGGCAGTTCAATCGGAGTCCTCTGATGTGTGTGTGTGTGTGTGTGTGTGTGTGTGTGTGTGTGTGTGTGTGTGTGTGTGTGTGTGCACCGGGTTGGTGGTGAGGAATTGATCACTTCTAGCCTGAGCTCGGCTCATCGATTGCAAGAGGGAGGAAAAGGTCTGTGCACAATTAGCGCTTTCCTAACACATTCCCGCAGAGTTATTTATCAGCCGGGCTGGACAGCGCCTGCCGAGGCGAAAAGCAGGTAAGTGTTGTGTTTTGCTCAGCTTTTACACAGCAGCCGATTTCCAGAAGCCGGGAAACGGTCCAAGGAATCACGCTCCAGTATCATGGAGTCAGCACAAATGTTACTAAAAGTTTTTTTAGCATGTGAAATGTGGTGTATACGGGGCCGATCCTGCGCCGCGATGCTGAAACAACAGTTTTTGCTCCTCTGGCTGAAGCTGTTTAAAATGCCGGATGCTCTCTGGAGGTTCTCTGTAACCACGCCAAGATCTCATAAATTGTAGCTGCAAACAAGCGAGACATCGTGGAAGACCCGGGATGCTGCAGCGCTCCATCACAAACTGATGACCAAGCTAATAAAGCCATGAGCAGCTCACACACCACACACCACCCTGATTCCAGATATGGATTTTATTTTGTGAATAAAGGACTGTGATTGGCTGGAAGGAGTTCAGGTGTGAATAGTGGATTGTGATTGGCTGGAAGGAGTTCAGGTGTGAATAGTGGATTGTGATTGGCTGGAAGGAGTTCAGGTGTGAATAGTGGATTGTGATTGGCTGGAAGGAGTTCAGGTGTGAATAGTGGATTGTGATTGGCTGGAAGGAGTTCAGGTGTGAATAGTGGATTGCGATTGGCTGGAAGGAGTTCAGGTGTGAATAGTGGATTGTGATTGGCTGGAAGGAGTTCAGGTGTGAATAGTGGATTGTGATTGGCTGGAAGGAGTTCAGGTGTGAATAGTGGATTGTGATTGGCTGGAAGGAGTTCAGGTGTGTATAGTGGATTGTGATTGGCTGGAAGGAGTTCAGCTGTGAATAGTGGATTGTGATTGGCTGGAAGGAGTTCAGGTGTGAGTTCAGAGTGTTGGTTGTTTGCATTCGTCAGTTGAATCTAAATGAAAGTGCTGTTTATAAACAACTGTAACCATAGAAACATCCAGTAAACAGAGTAAAACAGTGACTGTACACATTTCCTAATGACCTCACTGAGCTCCATGGAGGAGTTTTGCATGTGGTGGAACTTCTATGGTGAATACGGGGATTTTTAGAAGCGGCTCGAGGCACAGGATTAATTTGGAGATGAGTGGAGAAGAAAACGTTCAAACGAGGAACAGAAGAAAAAAACAGCACCAGGTTTTAACTCCAACAGCTTCATTATTAGTAGAAACATGATTATTTATTAAATGTGATCTTCTGGCACGTCTTTATATCTGGGTGTGATTTCAGCAGAATTGTAGATGTAACAAGTCGTATATAAACTTCCAGTTGCACCTCACAGCTCTTAAGCTGATTGACTTTTCTGCCTCTAACAGTGAAATGTACAGTTTCAACACATTTTCCTGGAAATTTCGTGTGTACTCCAGAATAAATCATCTTTTGAAAACAGCTTCTGGGGTTTTTTTCTGAGTATGAAGCAACGCCTCTGTTTTTTTAGACCTCACTAGTGTTTAATTTTTCATTTCTTCTCCTCCCTTTCAACCACACACACACACACACACACACACACACACACACACACACACACACACACACACACACAATACCCATCTCTTTAGGTTTTTCTGCCTGTATTTTCCCCCCTAAGGCTTTCTCTAGTTCCCTTACACACACACACACACACACACACACACACACTGATTTTTCTTCTTGTTTCACTGGTTCTCACTGTCTTATTATCTCACATCTCCCTGTAGAATATCATTAACACACTCACATTTTACACACACACACACACACACACACACACACACACACACACACACTCACCAATGTCGGCCATCTCAGGGACGGAGGCAGCGAAAGGGCCGTTGGGAAAGGTAGGAGCATTGTCGTTCACATCCTGAACCTTGATGATGAACTCGGACTCAGGTTCCACGGTGTGATGTGTGACGCTGTGGATGGCACGAGCGTGGAGGACGTAGTGGTTCTTCTTCTCACGGTCCAAGCTCTTGGTGGCATGAATATCTCCTGTGGACTCATTAATACTGAAGATGGTACCGGCGCCTTCTCCGGAGAGTAGATACCGGATCGAGCCGTCACCTTTATCTGAGTTGGAGTGCAGCTGGAGAAGGACGAGAAGAAAAAAATAAGTCTGTAACAAGTTGCATCATCATCATACAGCATACAGCTTAAACGTAAAGTGAAGGAGAAAACGCTTCCGGATTTGCAGTAAAAAACTGCACTACTGTCAGAGTTAAAAACAATCAGCTCCTCCGAACCAATCAGAATATAAATCAGATATAAAAAGTTCTGTATATTGTTTATTTTATCTTCTCAGCCCTGGTCTAAAATGTAAATAAAAAAGAATGCAATGATTCACAAATCTCACAAACAAATATTTTATTTTACAAAGAAAACATATCAGTTGTGTAAATAAGGAAAATTTACCATTTTAAATGAAAAAATAGGTCATTTGAATTTGATGGCGACGACACGTGTCAAAAAAGTAACGGATCAACAAATGTCTGGAAAAGTGTGTGTTAAAATGAAAACAATTGAAGAAACATTTTGCGACTAATGAGGTTAATTGACAGCAGGTCAGTAAGACGATTGAGTATAAAAAGAGATGCAGAGTCTCTCAGAAGTAAAGATGGGCGGAGCTTCACCAATCACAAACAAATTGTGGAATAATGTTTCTTAACTTCAAATTGCAAAACAGTTGAATATCAAATCATCTACAGAACAAAATATCATCAAAAGTTCCAAAGAATCTGGTGAAATCTTTGTGCACAAGAAACACGGGGGAAAATCAATATCGGATCTTTGGGCCCTCAGGAGGCACAGCATTTAAAACACAATAAGACATGAATAATGTTTCTGTAAAGAAATTCACTGCTTTTGGAAAACTGGAAAACTGGAAAACTGCTCGGTGGCCAGACAAATCTAAATTTTAATTTCTTTTTGGACACCACGTCCTCCGGACTAAAGAGGAGTGGGACCATCTGGCTTTTTATCAGCGCTCAGTTCAGAAAGCCACATCTCTGCTGGTATGGTGTTGCATTAGTGCCTGTGGAATGAGCAGCTTGTCTTTTTGGAAAGGCTCCATCAATGCTGCATGCTAGATACAGGTTTTAGCTTCCATCAAGAAAACGTCTTTTTGTTAGTGAAGGGCTTGCACTGAACGTATTCTCATCACAACGATCTGCGCTACTGTCAGAGTTAAAGAAAACCAATCAGCTCCTTCTAACCAATCAGAATCCAGGATTCACACGAAAACTCTGCATATTCACACACGGTTTGTTTATTTTATTATCTCCTCTGATCTTCAGAAAGCTGTCCATGAAAATAAATAAATAAAGAACTGAGACGATGATGACTGACGCTGATGTTAATCCTCCACATGCTCCAGCTTGTGCGTGAAGTCTGACGTTACGTGAAAACCTTTTTGTCACGGATTTGTTAAATTATAAAAGAAATGCTCGAGGGAACAGTAGCAGCCGCTGTACTCAAACCTCCCTTTCTTTTAAACAGAAATCTTTACACAATACCGAGCGATTATTCCTCATTTAGCACGATGTGAACTGAGCTGGCTTTCTGAGAAAACTCTTACACACTGCTTTTACCCGCGTTCGCATGCTTTAATTGCTGTTAATTGAGTAAGATAAGTGTGTAGCGCCGCTGATTTACGATGCCGGGGCTCCGGGAATAAAACCGTAACCAAAAAAACGACTGAAAATGTGCAAGCTGGAGCAGAACATTTCTGTTTCACTTCTCCATTCAGTTCAGACACAGAACTTACACATGGTTTTTATATCACATGTCTGAACATAAATTATTTTCTTTTTCATGAATCATGCAAAGTAGTGATGTAGGTGAGGTGAGGAGGCCTGGGGTGCGTTCAGCAGTCAGCCTTCACATTCATTCATGTTCAATAGGGTTTAATAGCAGGAGATCTTCCCTCCAACCAATGGAAAGCCATGGAACAGGTTTGGAGGGAAAATTTCATGCTGCATCCAAAGACAAAATATAATTGTATATCTCCAAAGAACCACTTATGACTGGGGAAAAAAACATGTATAATATATATATACAAATACCTACTAATTGTCTAATACATTTACATTATTAAATACAAACTTATTTATTTATTTATTTTAAAAAAATTTCAGCGCAAAGAGACACAACATCTGTTTATACATTTGATACAAGACCTCTGACTTAAATATACTCCCTAATCAGAGGGGAAAAGAAAGAAAGAAAGAAAGAAAGGAAGAAAGAAAGAAAGAAAGAAAGAAAGAAAGAAAGAAAGAAAGAAAGAAAGATCAGCAAGTTCTTCATGGCAATAACAGATCAAAATATCTCTTAAAATTATCTTTCAATTCTACAGAAACTATTTACAAAAGAAAAGGAATTTGGACGGAATCTCTAAAAAACTAAACATAAAATATTGATTCTATAAAAAAAAAAAAAAAAAAACCTGATTTGGTTCAATAGGAGTCTTATATTTAATCCATTTAGACCAAAAGTCAACCAATACAACTTTATTGTTATTCACACAAAATGTAATTTTCTCCGCAGTAAATATACTTTTCACAACTTCAATCCAATCCTGTATTTGTGGCGGAATAGATTTATAATCTAATCTAATGTATCTATCTAATCTATAATCCAGCATCTAGTAACAACTTTTTTACTTGAAGCAAGAATTCTTCTGTACACATGAACGTTCTGTACGTTCTTCTTTCCCAGAAATCATATAAAGTACTTCAAAGCTGAAGTCAACTGAAATGTTAAAAATCTTTTCTAATACATTATTTATATCTTTCCAAAACCCCCTGATATCAGGGCATCCACAAAATATGTGAAAGTGGTTTGCATCTTGTGAGCCACAACGTCTCCAACAATTTGAGTTGCATAGAAATGTTTATTTTTTTCTGTTTCAGAGTAAAGTAAACCCGAACAGTATTCCCAATGATTTCCAGATTTTCTATAATATGCTCTTTTTATGTCACACTACATAAAGTGATAAATAAATAAAACATTCAGTGTTACGATGTCATGGCAACAGACCGAAGGACGGAGAAGTGACGACCCGACGTTAAACTTTTTATCCATTTAAAGTTACACTGAATGTCCTTAAAACGGGTTTTAAACATCTATTCTTACTTCTGTTACAGTCGTTCCTTAAATTCTTTCTTTCTCATAAAAAATTGCTTGTATTTGTATGTTAAATATCAGAATAAATACAGTTTAATCTCTGACTGTTACCGAACACTAACACTGGAGACTCCTTCCTTTTAATTATTAAATAAACGTCTCCTTACAGAAAACTTACATACAAATGTAAAGTACTATATTTGTTGCTATTGAAATGCAAACATATAAACCTGCACTACAGTCATCAACAGCTTCTGACCAATCAGGATTGAGCTCTGAATATAAACAGGATCCACTGGATATTCCTGTGTGTGGTTTCTTTTTAAATCTTAGTAGCAATTTTTGTTCCACCAACTTTCTCCATCCAAATGCTCTCGCTTTTAAATTTCCTCTCACAATTCCACCAGCGTTAGCGTTTTTTTGGTGGAACAGTGAGTGCAGACACTCGGCTCCTGTGACATTTGGAGGAGAAAACCGTTGGTGCCCAGCTGAATAAAAGTAGAGCTGAATATGAAACACGAGCGACGAGGGAAAGGAGCGTGGACCGATTTACGCCGTCGTCATCTCACCGCCGAGACGCGTTATATTTCCCAAAACGCTAAACATGGAACTGCTTTAATCACCACTGCTCCAAGTTCACCCAAAGTGGTGTTGAGAGAAATACAGGTCAGAGCACAGAATACAAACTATATATATATAAATATAGTCTTTCATCTTCCTTTTATTTCTATGCAACAACTCTGAAAAAACAGTAATTGGACAGATAATGAGTGGACGAAAGTTCTGTGAAAGCTGTTCTTCATGCTAAGGAAAATGTTTCTATGAAAATAAAGTGGAACATCTGGACATTTCTAGATTTAGTTTGGTCAAAGTAAATCTTTATACCGTTATATTACTTTGTTTGTTGGATAGAAACAAAAGGAACATTAAACACTTCTTAATTATAGGAACAGAAGTTTGTAGACACCTGACTATAAGATTGTTGTGTACTTTTAAAACATCCCATTCCACATTTAGTCTCCATTTGCTGTTATAATAACCTCCACTCTTCTGGGAAGATGTTCCACTAGATTTTGTGGAGATTTGTGCAGATTCATTCAGCCGTAAAGTCAGGTAGTGATGAGAAGGTGAGGAGGCCTGGGGTGCAGTCAGCGTTCACATTCATCCCCAAGACGTTCAGTACGGCTCTGTAGCAGGAGATCTTCCACTCCAAGCCATGGAAAGCATAGGAAATCTTCATGGAGCTGGAGAAAGCACAGCTGGTTGCGCTCCTGTGAGCCATGAACTATGCTTTGCTGTACAGATTTTTCTTTTGTCTAAATGAGAATTTGATTTTAATATGACGTTGTGTACGCTGATATACGACCCTTGTTTACTTGTTTATCTCCCGTCTCTTATATGCAAATCCATTTGCATAAATCCAGATTCATTTTATTCAACATCAGACAGAAACTTATTACTGTGATGGTGACATTAGAGAAACACACAGCCTGTGGCCTGCAACAGTGTGTGTGTGTGTGTGTGTGTGTGTGTGTGTGTGTGTGTGTGTGTGAAAGTGCCATTTGCATTTCTTTTGCCTTTATCCACTTCCTCATCAGTAATAAGTGGTTATGAATCTTTTATGCAGATTGTAAACGAGTAATAACACGCCTCTCTTCTGCGTCTCCACGCGAGAAAATCGAGCAGCCGAGATTTTTCAAATATCCGCCGATCCGTAACGACAGAGCGTCAACGCACAAAATTCTGCAACAATCTATAATTACAGTAAACACATTTACAGCTAAGCAGCTCCGTGCCAACAACAAGCCCGAGGGCAAACAGGAAGCTGAGAGGAAGAGTGAAGCGCTCCAGAGACGTGATCATTTTCAGGTTACTTATCAGATGATCCATGCTGCCGTTTCATTCGCTAATCATCGCTACAGAGGGCGCGGAACGATCTCGATCCAAACAAGCCGAATAAAACAATCTGCCTGAGCAAGGGGGAAAAACAATATAATAACTTGCCATGCTGAACAGGCTGATATTAAAACAACACACACACACACACACACACACACGCACACACACACACACACACACGGACACAGACAGAGTGCATCTGTAGAACTTGGCTACTCCTAAATTCTCACAACGGAGAGCAATTAGTCAGGACGACATTGACCTTCTAAAGTTCCTCCCTGTGGCAACGAGGAACATTCACCTTCACGCAGACGTGTGTGAGGTCAACGCTTTCCCTGCCTTCTCTTTCCTCCTGCAGATCCCACACGGTGCACAGGGAATAGTAAAGCATTTCACACACACACACACACACACACACACACACACACACACACACCAAAAACTGGAACATGTGCAGAAAATAAGGGTGACTTGTACACAAACCGCGAGTCGCCTCTTTACGACCCCAGGCGTCGCCTTTGGATCTGATGTGAGGTAACAGATTCTGTCACGTCCCTCATGGAGAAAACGTGTGAGAGTGGGGTAATAATACCAGATGTCTTCCTCATGTGTTTCTGATCATGTGAGTGATATGTGACGATTGTGTAAAATAAACATGTGAATGTGTATTTCAATATTTGTACAGTGAACACGTGTAAACACGTGATCTGTAAAAAATGTGCGATCACGCGTGAGAAAATGTGTCCGATGATGAAAAATAAAAAAATTAAACGATGGCATTATGTGAAGACGAGTGTGAATGATTGAATCATGTAAAATAAGGAAGTTAATCATGTGTAATAAATAGATGAATAATTAATGACTGACTGACTGAATAAATAAATAAATTATTAAATAAATTATTAATAATTGAACAAATAGATCAATGAATGAACAAATGAATGAAGAAAATACATTATTATTTATTTAATTAATTAATATATGAATGAATAAAAGAACAAACAAATGAATAAACTAATTAATTATTAATAAAAAAAGTATTAATACCTGAATGAATGAATAATAAACAAATTAATACATTAATAAATGAATAAATTAATGAATTAATAAATGAATAAATTAATGAATGACAGGTTATAAATGATTTGGGTGATGTATAAAATAATGTTATATATATTTTCGATATAATGATTCATTGTAAATAAACAAATAAACTTTAAAATCATGTGATATGTGAATTGTTCGGAACAATAATAAATGAATAAGTGACACAAAAATAACAAGTTATAAAAATATCTGAAATATGTAGAAAAAAATCAAAAGATTAATAAAAAAATAATCTTACAGGTAAAAATCATGTGGAAAAGTGAAAGATCTGAGTCTGAAAATCGCACCAGGAAATTTAACATAAAAATCTAAAGAAAGAAATAAGTTTCGTATTCAACAAATTGTCTCCTTAAGCAAATACATTATTAAAGTTTCATAAACATGAAATTAATCATCTAATGAGAACAAAATCATGTTTACCATAGGAACAGGTGACTAATTATTAAATCATAATTACATAAAAACATAATAGCTTCTATGTGCAGTCATCAGTTTCAGTGTTAATGATTGGAAAATAATGTTTTTTTCTGTAGAATTGTAGAATTGTTGTGCTGTGAATGTAAACCAGTGATGTGTAGGAATGTAATTAAATCCACCCTTCGCTAATCAATGTTTAATATAGCATTTGAGCATTCTCCATTTTCACTGTATAAATGTATTTACAGAGACACATAGAAGTGCATTTTTAGCACTGTGTGTGTGTGTGTGTGTGAGTGTGTGAAACTGAAACTGTTGTAATGATATAACAATCGTCTTTTTAACGAGTCCTCACTTGGCTAGAAACATCGATCCCGTCCTGACAGTTCCCGTTAAACTCCGTATCAATATTCATAGCGTGCGCTGAGGAACTTCAAGGATCCGAGTGTTTCCTTTCATCAACCTCTTTTTCTTCTCAAACAAGAAACAGAGTGCCGTCCAAGAACCTGAGCTCTGGCTACTGCGATAAGAGGCAGGAGAAAGGAAACGCTTCAATTATCCTCTACCCCGTCCACACCACAAAAGCCTCCTGATTAGATCAAGATTCGGATGCTGGATCCGCTGACCGCAAATTACAGCGCCGTCTGGCACGAAAGGTCAATTTTACACTGACGCGAGACGCCGAGCTGGAAGGCGCGGACATCGCTGATAGCAGGGAGAAAAAAGGGTGTGCGGTTTCGAAGAATTTTTATCTGGGCTTCAGACTTCAGCCTCAGTGGTTGATTGCCATCTCTCAGGTGGTGAGAACAACCTGCAGCACATCTTCCTCCTCTTCACATGTCCAATTCACATCTAATGTATGTGGATTATATGATGGTGTAACATGCCACGTGTACTGTTTGTTGCTAAATACTGTGACAGCCACGCCTCCTTTACTGTGACTAACACAGAGGCCACAACTCCTTATTAATGGACTCAGAGGCCACACCTCCCTCACTGTAACTGACACAGAAGTCAGACCTCATTCACTGTGATTGACAGAAGCCACACCTCCTCCACTCTGACTGACACAGAAGCCACACCTCCTTAATTGTGACTGACACAGAAGCCACACCTTCATTACTGTGACTGACACAAAAAACACACATCCTTCACTGTGACTGACACAAAAAACACACCTACTTCACTGTGACTGACACAGAAGCCACACCTTCTTTACTGTGATTGACAGAAGCCACACCTCCTTCATTGTGACTGACACAGAAGCCACACCTCCTTCACTGTAAATTACACAGAAGACACACTTCCTTCATTATGACTGACACACAAGCCACACCTCCTTCATTGTGACTGACACAGAAGCCACACCTCCTTCACTGTAAATTACACATAAGCCACACCTCCTTAACTGTAACTGACACAGAAGCCACACCTCCTTCATTGTAAGGAAAAACATAGGCCACATCTAATTAATTGTGATTGACACCGAAGCCACACCCACATGATATTGACCTACACACAGAAGCCACACCTCTTTTACTTGGATGAACAGGTACAGAGGCCACGCCTCCTTCATTTGCATATATTACGTATATATAACGTGACGAACTCTGAGATTGTGATTAACCCGGGGAAAACACTGTTACTGTCACCATCGTGTATTTCATGTAACAGGAAGTGACGAATTCTGAACAGGAAGTGATGCTGTTTCGAGGAAAATGTTTGCTGCAACAATTAATTTTTCTTCTTTTACCCTAAACATTTGTTACGTTTTTCAATCCCTGTAATGTTTCTAACGAACTCTGATGCCTGACCCTAAATCGGCTACGGTGTGGAAAAGTCACGCAGCGACGCTCACACTTTATCCATCACGTGTTTGATTTAGAAGTAATGCAGAAATGTCACTAATTGGCAGACGGAACATGGACATCTGTGCGATCTGGACTCGATAAGTGAAAACACGAGAATCATTTGAGCTGAAGCAGATGGTCAGTGAGCTGCTGCTGTTATGCTGAGATGAAAATTAGAGCAGAATCTTTTTCTCTCGTTTTTTTTTTCACCTCAGCTGCAGCTCTTCAGCGCAAACCGGCTTTCTTTCTGGCCTTATTCGCTCGCTCGAGCTGCCAGACTGTTACCAAGGAGATTCAATCGAGAGAAACGCAGCATATTGCTAAGAGCAAAGCTTAAGCAGTTTGTTTCTGTGTGCACGCGAGTGCCAATAAGATGAAAAGGCGATCTATTTGTTAACGTCTTTGCCGTACAGGAAATTGTGGAAACGTGAAAACAAATTCACCCGCGTTCTTCTTTTCTTTTTTTTGTTAAGAACGAGCGAGAAAACGCAGCTAAAATCGGAGTTGGACGGCTTCCACGGCGCGCGCCGCTGCGGCTCGGGTGATGGAGTAGAAATCAAAGGCCTGACAGAGCGAGTCCCTCAGGAGCGTTAGTGTTACTCTGCCCTTGAGCAAGGCACTTAGCCGACAATCCCACCGCACACACTCGCTAACAAACGCGTAGCGCAGACAGCTTGCTGATAACAGTGTTGGATCACGTCGCACACGTGTGTGTGTGTTTTTATCTTTTCAGGTTGAAGCACTGAACAAATAATCTAACAGGAAGCTCTTCCTGTAACCCAGTGTCTGCTATCTCACACGCGCCTCGTCATTTACTAAATCACAGCTGATGTTACAGCAGGAAGTGAATATTTTAAACACGTGTGTATGTGTGTGTGTGTGTGTGTTTATCACATCCTCCTACACATATCCGTGAGAGATTTCTGGAAAAGATAAAGTGGAATTAAAAAATATGATAAATTATTCATGATGGGTTTTTTTCAGCGATGAATAAATAATGAGCCGGTTTCTGTAGAGTTTTAAAAATGTTAAGGGTTTAAAATGATACGATTAAAAACATCTGATGTGACAAAAATATATAAATAAAGCAGAGGCCACGCCTTTTTTTCAGAGAATGACAAATACAAAAGCCACGCCTCCTTTATTGTGACTGACACCGTAGCCACACCCCCTTTGTCATGACATCACAATGCCGTTATGTCTCATTGAAATGAAGTAGATGTCATGAAAGTCATCATTGTTCGATTTTGTCTTCATTTTCATTTTTCGAGAAAAGGAGAGCTGCTCTAACATCAGGCATGAACAGCAAGTCACTTGTTCCATGGATGTTCCTTAAAATTAACGCAACTCCAAATGGGTAAAATGAATGTTTCCCTAATGACTCGTCCCCTGCTGGTCCTCAGGACAGAGATGTTCCTGCTCAGCCGTGTCTGAAAATAAAGCGTGAGAGCTCCAGACAGCTGGCTGCACTTTATCTGCAGCTCTTTCTGCCATGTTTTGATGATTCTCTCGGTGTTCGGCGTCTAACCTACAAAACAAGACTCCCGAGACAATTTCTCGTTTTTGACGTGACACACTTTCATGCCGACATCTTCGATTTGAGGTCAGACGTGTTTTTAGCGCATACCCAACCCTCGTCTGGTAGCCCTGTCTCGTCTCGTCTCAGTCTGTCTGTTCCTGAGACCACTGAGGTGTTTGTGTGTGTGTGTGTGTGTGTGTGTGTGTGTGTGTGTGTGTGCCATTTGATTGATTGAAGACAGAAACAAGGCGGAGACTCGGACCTTTACACTGCGTGGTCTCTGAGGTTTTGTCTTTCCGTATCGGTGTAGATACATCTACATCTCAGTGGCTTCTTTTTTCACATCTCTGTCTCTGTTGCTCTGATCTAAATATCCATCTATCCATCTTTATCTCCATCTCTCTATCTATCTCTCCATCTCCATCTATCCATCTTTATCTCCATCTCCATCTCTATATCCATCTCTATCTCTATCTATCCATCTCTATTTCCATCTCTCCATCTTTATATCCATCCCTTTCTCCATCTCTATCTCTCCATCTTTATCTCCATCTCCATCTCCCCATCTCTATATCCATCTCTCCATCTCTCCATATCTATCTCTCCATCTATCTATCTATCTATCTATCTATCGATCTATCGATCTATCTATCTATCTATCTATCTATCTATCTATCTATCTATCTATCTATCTCTATATCCACCTCCATCTATCCATCTCTGAATCAATGACTTCTTCGTTATCTCCATCTCTCCATCTTTTCATCTCTATCTCCATCTTTCTCTCCATCTCTATTCCTGTCCTCTCTTATGGCTTTTAAAAAGCAGACAGTGATCCATATGAATTTCTCAGAGAGAAGCTGAATGCTGAATGGTGAAGCCACTGATGGATCCTGCGCTGATGACTAATCAGTAATCTCACATGCAGGTTGTTCAACATCCCACAAACCCAAATCTAAATAAATGAGGTCATCTATTTTAACTACTTAACATTTTTGAGCAAGAAAAAAAAAATATGAACACAACCTTCTAAAAAATAAAAATGTATGTGAATATTTTTGGTAAAGGTTATAAACAGCAGCATGCAAAACAACCTGAGTGGCGAGTTCCTCATAAATCACCAGGCTCGGGCTGAAAATCTACCAGCGTCCTTCTTTTAATTATCACAGCGGGATTCGTTGTTATGTACAAGCTTTTTATGAGCCAGCGAGAGAAATAAACAAATTAAAATGACCAGATTTGTTATCTCCACTCATAACCTCCTGTTTTGTGGTGTACACAAAAAAAAACTAATGACCCAATTTTCTGAAAAAATGTCGAATATAGTGTAATGTACGAGAGAAAAAAAACACAAAACACGCTGTTAAAAAAACAGGAATTAATCTCCAAGCGTGTTTTTACTCTCCTGTTCCAGGACAAGGACATTAGCGAGAGTCAACGGAAATATAACCAGCACTCCGTAAGAAGCTTCACGTCAACACACAGGCAAAGACGCTGCATTATAATGAGTTCGGAAAAAAAAATGGGAACATGTAAAAATATCCTCAGTGACATTAAGGGCAGTTCACTTACAAAAAAAAACAGATGTTTGAGCTTGATCCAGCTGTGTCTGCATCAGGATGTAATACAGCAAACAGCACTGAACAATACGGAATCAATATACTGTATATACGAACGAGTTACGATCCGAACGAGCGTTCGTACCATGAATCCATCTCATAATGATGTAAGAGCTAAAAATAACTATCAAATAAACAATTTAATATATAAAAAAATCTAAATACTGTATACAATATTTTGTGTTAAGTACCGTAATTTCCGGACTATAAAATGAATGTTATGAATATTTTTATTTTGAACATAAATAAGCCGCATCAGTCTACAGTGATGAACGTTATACAGGCTTTAACGAAAGACACGTTACACGCGATGTAACGGGTTAAATATGTTGCGCTTCCTTTAGGAGCATTGCGGTACTACTGCATGTGTGGAGACTGAGGAATATGTCCTTATTATTTTCTGATGTTCATTTTTAAGTTTCTTTGACTAACCCGTAACGCTGTTGCCAAGAAAAATTAAAAATTAAATACAATGATACAATACCAAATCAAAACTATCACAAAAATAAAACAAGAAAAATAATGAAATAATGGGACATTGTTTGCTGTGAAATGTTTGTGGACACCCATTTGACCACCATAAGATTGGTATGTTCTCTTTCAACTTCCCATTCCACATTTAGTCCATGTTAAAATCAACCTCCATCTTCTTGGAAAACGTCCCACTAGATTTTGGAGTGCTCTTACCTTTCCGACATATTGTGGCTCCGGTCCAATGTGCTCCTCTAAAACATAGAACTGATTCCACACCCAACCTCTCTTGGGCCGGTGATGGGGGTCCTTCCCTCCCTCGGGAAGTCTAGTCCGATTCTGAGTGTGTGTGTTTAGGAAAGAGCCCACAGGAAGTCTGGTTCGGTTGTGAGTGTGTGTGTTTAGTACAGAACCCACAGGAAGTCTGGTTCGGTTGTGAGTGTGTGTGTTTAAGCCCAGGCCTGATGTAGACGGGCTGGCGAGGCTCCTCTGGAGCGCAAACAGGCCCAGCAGCAGAGAGCTTAAACAGGCTCTCATGTTAAAGAGAGGCCTGAGGACGGAGATCAGGCCCGGCAAGCCGGCTCAGCGCACCAACGTCCATCTTTATGCGTCAAACCCATCCTCGCGATCGAAACCCAGCTCACCGCAGAAAGCCGACGCCGTATTCACATCCTGGACAGACGGCTGGGAGCTGTGCAGGTCACAGCTCGTTGGAGAGAAGGATTCCACCCAGGGATCTCTACAGGCACACCATCAAACATCTGTGGGAAGACAGAAAGAGCAAATCAACCGCTTGTGCTTTCAGCAAATTAAACAGGGACGATGGACAGTTCTGCTGAACGATAGAAGGATGAGATGGTTTTCTGGTAAATCTTATTCAAACAGTGGTTCGGATTCGCACACAGTTCACACCCATTTCTTCAAGCAGATAAAGTAACAGATAAGATTATAAGCATTAACATAATTACCAGGAAGCACCAGGGAAAGGGTCGATTACTGGGAATACGCAGGTTAGACAACCGGATAGTGAGTGAGCCAGAAGAAGAAGATGATGAATGACTGCTGAGGAGTGGGGAGGAAAGAGGAAGGTGAAAAGGCAATAAGGATTGAGTTAGTTTAGAGAGGTATGAAGGAGAGGAGGATCCTGAATTGAATTGGCACATTGTTTGGGGAGGTTTGACAAGGTCTTGGCATCAGGTGTTGGGAAGAAGCACATGCTGTCAGGGGTCTATGATAAATATCGTCATTATTTCAGTTTTGACGATGTGCGATTTGACAATATCGAGTAAATCGCAATAAACCAAACAAAACACACCTGCAGAGTTCACACGTACGTCACGTGATAAAGTCTATTAGGGTAGACGAGTGCATGTGCGCATTAAGTGTGTTTTTTCAATTTTTTCAATAATCTTGAATATCAGTATTCAATGTTTTATGTTTCTTCTTCTTCTTCTTCTTTCGGGTGCTCCCATTAGGGGGCGCCACAGTCGATCATCCGTTTCCATACCCCCCTGTCCTCTACATCTGCCTCTTTCACACCAACTACCTGCATGTCTTCCCTCACCACATCCATAAACCTGCTCCTTGGTCTTCCTCTTTTCCTCCTTCCTGGTGTCTCCATCCTCAGCAATCGTCTACCAATATAACTCATGTCCCTCCTCTGCACATGTCCAAACCATCTCAATCTCACCTCCCTCACCTTGTCTCCAAAACATCCAACATGCACTGTCCCTCTAATAAACTCATTTCTAATTCTGTCCATCCTCATCACTCCCAATGAACATCTCAACATCTTCAGCTCTGCTAAATATCAAAACATTATTTGTGCGTTTTCTAACTGCACTTAAAAGCTTCTGTTTTCTTTGCATTGCAAAGATTCATTTTGTTGATACTGATATTATTTTTGTCGATATTGCACACCTCTAAACTTGTATTAAAATAGTTTGCGAGTGATTTTATTTTACTGAATTCCCCTTAGCAATCCTCAGCTGTTATTCTTTTTTTTTTGGAGAATCTACAACACTACTCCATTTATTGAGTTTCGGTCTATAACAACAAAACTAAAAAACACTTTAAGGAACATCCCCGCCGTCCACCGGCGTCTCTAAACAACAGTGTCAGGAGGTACCCGTGCGGATTTCATTTCCTTCTAGCTGTGATGTGCAGTAAGGTAGAGACTCTGTCTGAATAGTCTGAATCCATTTAACTGAGGCCCAGAATAATCTGCTGCTGGTTAGCCACCCAGTAAAACACCTAATGCATTTTTGATGGAACAGCTGTTCTACTATAATAGCAGGGATTGTATTTGGCAGGCCAAGACTCGCTTGTACAGCATGGCAGTGAGGCGTGAATTTTCAGGACTAATAGAAATATAGGGCTCAACTTAATAAATTCAGGTGGACAAGCTGTAAATCCACATCCTACATAGTGCACATATAGAAATCTTTCTGACCAGGATTTGATTGCTTATACAGTGATAGAGCGCAATACAGAGTGTGTTAGAGTTGTTCATTACTATCTTACGTAGTGCCTATGACCTGAATTCAAAGTAGGTAATATTGAATTGTCTGGAATTAGGAGCTACATAGAGCTTGTATAACACACTACATATAGTGGAAAGACAATAGTTTCCTGTACTATAGATCTTGGTGTGATGGTTAAGGGTGGACAAATTGGCATAAATATCAATGGTGTAACACAACAAATCACAGTCGGAATTGGGGATTCGTGTTCATCCAGCTACAAGAGCATTAGTGAGATTAGACAGTGATGTTTGGATGTTAAGGAGACTCAAGTTCCAGTTCTTCCTAAAGATGGTGAGACAGGTTGAGGTCAGAGGACTGTTCAGGACACTTTTTTTCACTCCAACCTTCTCACCAAAAACCATTAAAAAAACAATATATCTAAATGTATCTCCATTTCCAAATGCTAAACTTTTGTTCGAAATAAAACTCTAGATGCTTTCCTAACAAGATCTCTCATAATCTCCTTCACAGTTTCATCACAATCTTTACTTCAGAACCCCAAATCTACTGAAGGCATCTTGCTGCAGGATAGCGATCGTACCTTCCTTTCTGCAACTCTAGGTATATTTCAGGAGTTCATATCCAAAGAAATCCCAAGTGTTTACCTCAATATGAGAGGAATTGTGCTCCGTATGACGAAGTGACAGCTGATCGCTCTGTGTGTTGAGAGGGAGATCTGAGCACAACATGTGAAAGCAATTGTAGTCTCTCAGGAATAACAAGATGTCTGTTTTTCGGCAGTGTTTTCGTGAATGAGATCACCTGTCAGAAGACAAGCTCGGCAGATAAAAAAACCTTTTATGATGAGGTCTATCAGCCTACGTTATGATGAACATGAAGGCAATCTCTACTTTCATTCTTTCATTATTTGACATTCTCAGATGCAAAAAAAAAAAACGTGATTTGGAGATCTTTGGATGTTCATATGGGAAATGTTTTACCTAGAAATTGTTTACCTAGAAAAAACTTGAAAAAACTAGTGACCTTTGACAAAATTCTGACAAAACCAATAGCAGATGAATGACTAAAGTTAATGATAAAGCAGGACAACAGAGACAACAACAACAACAACAACAACAACAACAACAACAAAGCTTTAAAAAAATTTAATCAGGAGTCTATCACACTTGACTCATGCCAAAGACAAGTAGCCCCATAATAGACAACTGAGGCTCAACAATGTACATTTGTCTAGTGTTCAGTCCAGCAGCATGTATTGAGTGATTCTACATACACATTTGCTCAGCATTTGTTCATTTTCAACGAGTCTTTAATGTGACTCAGCAGAATGGGTCGTCTAAAAAAAAGATTCGTTAATTTTTCAACCGGACGCGCATTAGCAAAGCATCGCAAAATCGCGGCAGGTTGTGCAGAAAAAACAGAATTGAGTAGTTCATCTCATAATTCCTCTGGTCCGAACCGTTCGTTCTTTTGTCACGTGACTCCCATAGGTGCTATGCTATATATATATATATATATATATATATATATATATATATATATATATATATATATATATATATATATATACATTTATAGTCAAAGTTCATGTACAGTATGTAGACGTTTTGAAGGACCTGCTTATTGGAAATGTAATATTTTATTTGATTTCTGATTAAAGGAACGAAATGAACTAAATGACTTGAGATTTAGTGAGTGAGGTATAAAGAACCAGGTCTGTTTCTGAAGATCTCATACCTTTAACCAGAGGGCCAGGTGTTGGCAAAACCTTCAGCCCAAATACATGTAAAAAAAAACTCATTAAAAACATTGCATTACATATAAATTCCTTTTTTTGGTTGTTGCATGGAAAACAAGATCACTGTGGTGCACATGCATTTCTGTTGTATTGACTGTTGATTATCCACTCGATCCTATATATTACAATAGGAAGGATGCTGTAGATTAGAGATAAATGGTCTGCACTTATATTTTAACAATGTGGAAATGTATTATATTTCATTCCATTCATTTGCTCTAATACAGGATATTACAGGATATAAACGTTATTGTTTCCTGGTATAACTTGATCCTTGTAACCCTGTTATTAACTTAGCGTCATTAGGACATGTTGCAGTGCCTACATTTGACCTTTGAAGCTAAACGAAGCAGTGAAATGTAAAAAAAGAGCAAATTTGCAAAACAGCAATGTTTCATTATTTAGTCTCTCGATAATTAAAGTAATCAACAGAATTTAAAATGTATGCATTGAATCAGGACTTTGTGTAAAATATAGGTTGGAATTCTGCACAAACTACAGACCCTATGAACAAACTGCTACTACTCAGAAACCTAAGCAGTGAGAAAAAAACATATCTCGAGACCAGCAATCAGAACGGCAGAAATGTCAGACGCCGCGAGCTCAGCCCACGAAGTCACGCTAATCAGCGGCCGGGAGATGTATGGACACCACGCACTTAGCTGGCTTGATGACCCGTAAAATGAAGAGCTCTAAAACACAAAGCAATAATCAGGCCACTAAGTACATTGTTCACCACGTTCTGGTGAGCTCCAGAAGAATCAGCGATGTGGCAATCAGCCAGCGACATCAAAAAAGCCTCGAAATGGAAAATCATAGCACATTCATATTCATTCACCGGCTATTTTCAGGAAACACCATTAACATGAAGAATCGCAAAGGAACAGCACTGAAACCATTAGACGGCTCGGTGCAGATCACCAACCTGTTGGGTTGCTTTGTGCCAGTGACACACAAATGTCAGGTTTTTTCTTCACTTTAAAAAAAAAAATCTTCTCTCAGGATAATATCCATTGTTCAAGAGCGCTTTCACGTGTCAGTTCAACGCTGAGTCTGAATCGGGGTGAAATTGATTCTTTTGCTTTTATTCTTTTGATTCAACAAATGCAGAAACTCAAATGAACCAAAAAAAAAGGGCATTTAGACAAATGTTTTGTGAACAACACCTGTTTATATATTTATTTATTTTGTTTCACTGTTTCATATCTAAAGGCCACATGACATTTCTGCAGTATGACATCTCTATTCCTTAGCTCAATGTAGCAGCTCAGATTTAACAAGAAATGCCGTTACAACCTGGTTGATTTACTTCCTGAATGTGAGGAAAACCTTTTCCCATTGCAGTTCACCTGAAAGTGGAATGAGACCATTCAGGAATGAATGCTCTCCACTGACTGGAGAACCTTACTGAGCAAAAGAACACCCCAGGGTTCTATTCAAACAGCCTGTATGTTACAGAAAAATTCAATCCATCTCTATTCTTTTTGATTTGGTTTACCAAAATGCTTTGTTAAGCAACACAACACTTGTCTTAGTGCTACACACATTTTGAAAGCACAATTCCATTCTCTGGAATCTCTTGGTGCTGGGATTTTAACTCGTGACCTTTTGATCCAAAGTCCAATGCCTTACCCACTAAGATACCACCTCTCTAGCTAGCTAGCTCCACCAGCTAGTTCCTTCAGTTCACACTAAACCACACGATCCAGTTTGTAAAGAATCAGTACCGCTCTCGTTCAGACTCAACACCAATGCAAGCACGTGTTTTAAATGGGCGGGACTTCGATTGAACGAAAAACTATAAGAACAATTTGCATATAAGATTTGTTCACATTCACTCAATTTTTAGTATTTTACACAATCTAACTTGTACAGTATGTGAACTCATTACTTCCCGTATTGTCCTGAAAATAAGACGATGTTTTTTCATGGAAATGCATCTCAATAAACGACGTCATCTTATATTCGAGCTTAGATGTCAATAATAAGCACACACACAAAAATAGGTGGCGCCAAATACAAGAAAATGAGTTTGGTTGAAATCGGTTTAAAAGTCGGCTAAGTAAACCAGCTAATGACGCAAATTTTAAACTCATGGTGATAAATGCAGTCAGGTCATCTCGCATAGATTTTTGCCAATAGCCGATAGTTTTTCCAGGTCGCGCACGTTGCTGGCAATCGGCAAGTACGTTCCAACATAGCTATTTGTATCGGTAAAATTGTATTGGTTATTATTATTATTGTTAACATTATTAACATTATGGATATCAGATAATCTTAATGTCCAGCTGTATTATATTATGATAAAATTGAGTATATGTAGATTAGATCAGTGGTGGGGCGGAGCTAGATTGTGGACGAAGCATCCTAAAGTTAAAGGCATAATTAAAAACACCATTTTAGGTAAATCTTCAAGAAATAAAGCATAATACACTCTTCTGATACTGATTCTGATTTATCAACATTATATCCTGTATATAGTGTTGTATCATATTCTTTATTTTTTTTTGTGCTTCTAAAAAACACATAATCCATCCCTTCTCATCGCCCGTCATCCTCTGTTTACTCCGTCAGCCTTGTTTGTGTTGGGTGCTGAATGTCAGCGAGGCATCTGCCCTCTGTAATGGTTTGTATCCATAATCACTCCTTGTTCCATTCAAAGACCGGTTTGTTGCTTCTCATTAAAATGTATACTTGGAGTTCATTCTCGGCCCCCCCCACCTTCCTTCTCTCTCTCTCTCTCTCTCTCTCTCTCACATAATTCTGTCTTTGTCCCTCGTTCTTTGTGTAATGAGCTACCTGTTGGATTTGGATGCTTTGAGGACAGGCACAAGGACGAATACCTGTGAGATCGTTTTCTCTCAGTGCCAGACGCTTTGTGCTCTGTGTGTGTCTGCTTCGAGCTTTACTCATTACCGTGACACCGCTGCACATGCCATCGCTGGCGAAATGTCGAAACACGTCATCCGACTGTAAACGGAGGCGGTTAACAGGAATTACTTCAAAAAAAAAGTGAAATTAAAAATACTTTAAATGCTTTAAATACCTTAAACATGGCTGCTTATATTTTACACAACTCTGAAGTGCACTCGAAACTGAAGAAGCTCCTTAATCGCTCTTAATTTTTCTCTCTCTTGAAGTTAATAAGCCAATAATTAACACACACACACACACACACACACACACACACACACACACACACACACATATATATATACTATATATAGACGATACAACAAAGATGGTGGTGTGTGCACAACACGGGGCTCAGTGTCTCTCCAAATTTCACAATTTGTTAGTCATTTCTCTACTAATATATTCACTCAGCCCCTTTAAATCAATTTGCACAATTGCCACAATACCGGCACTTCTGGTCGACGCTCAACAGCATTCCCTTGCTGTGTACCTGCTCTATAAAGTTGTATCGATTCTATTTATTAGAGGTCGGCCAATTCATCATTTTTGCTGGAAATAAATACGTTATTTCAGGTCACGTCCTTTGCTGGAGCGGCTGAAAAGGTCTGCTGTAGCTAAGAGAGCGGCCTCTAGAGGTGAATAAGCGACACCACGTGCTGTTTGCTTTTACGCGCGAGACTGCGCACTGCACGGGGAGCGCTATATTATATTTACTAATTATAATTTATATACCTATGTTTATTATTATAATTTCTAGACATTACTAACACAAATATTAAGGCACACAATTGTATAGAATGCAGTTTCTCCAAATCTTTTCCAGCATGGCGACACACCCCTGTGCACAAAGTCAGCTGAGAAGGTTTACGGTTCTTCCTTTTTTGCTTTTCCACTGCCTGGAAGACATTATTTGTGTGGTGGTACAGTATATTCTCAGTTCTTTACATGTAGATGATCCTCTTCTACCAACACCAGATGACAGCAACGTCTGCATCACATCTGTACTGAAAATAAACCATCACACCAATTAAATATCTGCTGAATATATCTTATAGTGCTTTCTTTTTACTGATGGATGGAGTAAAAGGCTGTCAGTATATAATCCGCACATTAGCTGGGAAATAATAAAGTAATTAACATAACTCTAGATTCTAAACACCAAGCTGCTTGTGTTGAATATTTCTCCATAAAACCCACCAGAGGTTCGAAAAGGCCACATTCCCACATAACTTTCCTAATGTCATGTGTCTTGTGAAGTGAGACGTGTGTACTAAACATCTAATGCACACTTAGCACTCGTGTTCTCCCTCTAGGCTACGCCGAGCGTTGGACAGTGAGTTCGCTGAAAGAACGTATCTCCACACCTCTCCACACCTCTCCAGAACAAACAACGTGCTTCCGAACGCCGTTCCAGACAAGGTCTCAGGTTCTAACAGAACCCAGCGTGGGAGTCCAGTCTCACTGACACGTATTTTCATTAGCATGCAATGATTTCATTTCAATAAAATGAAACAGGACGGATTAAACAGATGGATAAAGAGAGGAAAAGCGGAAAGACCTTGAGAACGGGCAAGGCCAAAGTGATAAACAAAACAACAGCGTTCAAAAGATAGGAGGTTAATTACATTAGGATACAGCCTAGAACATAAACATCAAACTTTCCCAATAAAGAAAGACAGAAATATTCGAAAAAATAAACGACCATCAAACGAATCGAGTGAATGAGTGAAGCCTTGAACTCAATGTTCTACAAGTAGAGCTGAGGGATCTGGAGATACTGAGATTGTGATCAACAGTTTTTCTCCATCTTCTCCACAAACCTGGAGAAATTTGTATAAGACGTCTTTGGATGCATTTGGTAGCATAAAACTTTCCCTTCACTTGAACTAGGAGACCTGTTCCAGCATGACACAGCTCCTGTGCACAAATCCAGCTCCATAAAGATCTGCTTTACATGTGTTGGAAGATGTGGAAGATCTTCTGCTATAGAGCTCCAGCCCTTTTGAGGATGAATGTGAACACTGACTGCACCCCAGGGCCTCCTCACCTTCTCACCTACATCACTACATGACTTTAATAATACCCTTATAGCTGAACGAATCTCCAAAATCTAGTGAAACATCTTCCCAGAAGAGTGTGGGTGGATGGATGGATGGATGGATGGATGGATGGATGGATGGATGGATAGATAGATAGATAGATAGATAGATAGATAGATAGATAGATAGATAGATAGATAGATAGATAGATAGATAGATAGATAGCTTGAGTTTGACATAATTGCTACATTTTCATGAGAATGGCTCATTCCGTTGTATTTTTTCCACTTTCTGGACTGCGATTGGCGAAAACATCTGCCAGGGTGTGTGTACATTTTCAGCGCCCACAGTTGTGCCCAAGATCGCATGCGCATCGATTAATTACGACTCGATCTCAGAGCAAATCGTTTGGCAAATAGTTTGGGATGCGCATCAGCTGTTCACGGTATCCAGATGTTTTTGCTCTCAGTCATAAGTGAGCGGTGCTATGAAAGTGTCTAAGCTGTAAAGAAGTACAAATCTCCACAACACTCGTATAATATGTTTGAAAGTGCTCTGCAGCTTACTGGGTGGAATTCTGGGTAATTATTTGACACTGCTGCACCAGACACATGCTGCACCAGAGGTCTGGAATGTGTTTAAACTAAACAAACATAAGATGTAAAGCAAGAAGATGTTTCCAATAGTAACCAGAGTGGAAGCAGAGTAGATCGGTGCTGGGGGCGGAGCTAGATTGTGGGCGGAGCATCTTAAAGTCATAATTATATTTAAATTTATGGCATACGCCCTTATCCAAAGCGACTTACAACTGAGCAGGTGAGGGTTAAGGGTCATGCTCAAGGGACCCACAGTGGCAGTTTGGTGATGCTTGGATTTGAACCCAGGACCTTCAGATCTAGCTGGATAGACACACACGATCTGAGCTACCACCTCCCCTATAAACACAATTTTTTTTTCTTCTGTCATTTGCTCCATTCAACTATTCAATTAAATGAATGAATGCATTAAAACTCACGGCTTGACACTGGAGACTCCTTCCATTAATGTTAAAAGCGCTAAAACTCATCACGTTTTATTGTCAACACCTTCTGACCAATCAGAATCCAGATCACATCAGCGCTGGGTAATAATTCAATGCTTATAGATAAAACAAAAAAGAAGAACTGGAGTTTTTTTTTATTTCTCCAGGAATATAAATGACATGGTGAACATTATTAACCTCCAGCCGAGGGGTTAATGCTGAACAGTCCAAAGTGATTCACTAATGTGTTGAACTCGAACAATTAAATTGGAATAAATTACTGACCCTGAGATCAACTGCTCCACTGCAAACACCTGCTTTCTGTTAAAAAAGTCAATAAATCATTCTCCATTAGGGAGATTCCTCATTTCCATACTCAGCTCTTCTGTTTCGACCCCGACTTTATCCAGATCGAGACGGAATCACGGCCCACGGAGCCCAGAACTGAACAGTTAGAGGGTTAAGGGTCTGACTCAAGGGGCTAAGATCGGACCTGGAGGATTTCTACATCACAACCTTTAAGTCGCTCGTGCAGATTCGAAGCCGGTGCAGTTTTAATGCGAGTGTCTGGAGGTCGTGTAAACACTTCTGCATTAGTGGGATGAAGGACACGGTGTCAGTCGAAGGGCAGATCCCAGTTCTCCACTGCTTGAGAACATAAAGCTGTGCTGTACTTCAGAACTGATTAGATGTAGACACCTGCACCTAAACATCACTAGGGTCCTAATTAGACCTTAAACATCCTGGAGTCTTTTATACTCATGTCTATGCAGTGTGATGACAAATTCTCAGTACACAAAACATCCACACAGAACAGGAATGATGTTCAAGGACGGGATTCGTTTTCCACACAGAGGTGTGTGATGTAATCAGAACATCCCTGGAAATGTGGTTCTGCTCAGTGCAAGATGTGCCACTTCTTACTCTTTTCATCTCAAACGTATCAGAGAAGCCATGCTGGGTATGTTCTCACACGTGGCACAAGTACAGCTTACAGACACCTGGTCATGTGACCTGATAATTATGTAGTGCAATTTGCATGACCACGCCCACAGCATCAAGGATAAAGCCATGAGTCATCATAAATATTAGACTGAAGACTTTCTTTCAAACTTTCCTAAATTATAAAATAAAGAAATTTTATTCTGTTTTGCAAAATGTAAAAAAATGTAGTAGGTGAATTTTCCCAGTGTTTCTGCACTGAATACAAAAGATAAACAAAAACAAATGCGTCCATACCGTCGTTTTGTTTCCCAAAAGTTGCTCATACACACACAAACGTCTGAAAACGTTTACGTTCCTGTACTGAGGAAAAGCACGAGAATAAGTACGACGCTTCGACCTGCGTCATTTCCGCCTGCTGTTTCTTTACTTTTCGACTCTTTGAAACTTCATGCCAGACTAAAAATGCGTCACTATTTTCCAAATCCTCCATTTTTACAGTCCACACTGCGACGTGAACACCGTTTTCAAAAAGCTACATTTCTGTTGACTGTGAAAAACACGGTGTCTCAGTGTAGACAGAAGGAGTATTAGTGTGGACATGGTAAACATCTGGACTTGTCTGGCATCTCTTTACAGTTTCTCAAGCATTCATCTTTTATATAAATAATTTGTAATCAGTATTGCCGTGTGTGTGTGTGTGTGTGTGTGTGTGTGTGTGTGTGTGTGTGTGTGTGGGTGGAATATAGTAAAACCGCGATATGTTCTAGATGCTCTTCTTAACCGTCACATCGATCAGTCTGATCCTGTCAGCTTAATGCAGCACTGCTGTGTATTTTTAGGGTGTGTGCTGTTTTACTCTGAACAATCTGTCAGTCACACACACACACACACACACACACACACACACAGAACACGAGCTCTTTCTGCGCTTTTATGGTCGTCAATCAAGTGATCACGTGACACGTCATCCGTTCACGCAGATAAATGTATATATTGTTATTTTTTACACAATGTGCAGAAACTCGCATCCTGCACGTGCGCTCCTCTGCTTCCTCCCCTTCCTCCGTTTTCTTCCCTTTTTTTTTTTTTTGGAAGTCGGAGCTTAGTTTACAGTATTATCTGGATCATGGAGATGGACTTCAGAGAGGCTCTTAGGTGCTGTTTTGGCACCTCGACATAACCGCGGCTTGAAAGCAGTAATAAACGGGGCGGAAAGAAAAGAAATCAATGCATCGCACCCAGACGGTATCTGATCACCAGCATAACTTCACTTCATTTAGAAAAAAAAGAAACGCATCAGACACCTGGGAGACAGATCTGCCTCTCCCCCCACCCCACCCCCCCAAACACCCCCAATACACCCCTCCCCATCAGGAGCAACATGCGGTCGCACAGTTTATAGGCATGTAACACACACACACACGCTCGCGCACGCGCGCGTATACGCGAATTTGCATGCACGCATAAATTTTTTTTTTGGTAACCAAAAAGACATTTGAATCATCTCAGAAGGCCTCGGGGATGAGCTTCATGATTCTCACAGCAGCAGCTGGACACCAGAAGCAAAGTATTTATTTATTTATTAAAATTTAATTTGATTTAATTATTTTTTCTCCAGCGCCGTCCTGCAGAAACCCGCGGCCAGAGAAAGTGTGGGATGAAGATGAAGATGAAGATGAAGGTGATGGTGATGGTATTGATGATGGTGGTGATTATGATGATGATCAATATGCACGCGCATCTTTATTCCTCTACATAACAGACTCTACCCACACACACACACACTCACACACACAGCGCCAGCAGCCGTTTGCACACTTTCCTCGTCTCGAGCGTTCGTTACCCCGCGCGCGCACAAAACAGAAACGCAAGACAAGATACTGTAGTGTCGCTTCTTACCTCGCGCTTCTGCCTCTACACCTGCAAAAGGTGTGTAACCGGGTTACCTCCACATCTTAGGTGCGCGCGCGCGTGTGTGTGTGTGTGTGTTCACAGTCCACTCCACTCTCGCTGCCAAAATCTGCCAACCAGTCGCGGCTCGGGAAAGGAGATCTGATTGGCCGGATGCGCGCGCGCGTGCACAAGCATCTCTCTCTCTCTCTCTCTCTCTCTCTCTCTCTCTCACACACACACTCACTGTCACTCTCTCACGTGCATGCGCACAGTCAGCGTCTCACATTTCATACTCTCTCTTTCTCTCTTCACCTTCAGCCCTCATCCTTCTTTTTACGTCAACCGTAAACCTCTCTCTCTCTCTCTCTCTCTCTTTCTCACTGTCTGTCTCTCTGTCTCTCTCTCTCTCTCTCTCTTTTTCTCTGTCTCTCTTCTCTCTGTCCCTCTCTCTCTCTCTCTCTCTCTTTCTCTCTGTCTCTCTTCTCTCTCTCTCTCTCTCTCTCTCTCTCTCTCTCTCTCTCTCTCTCTCTCTCTCTTCTCACTGTCTGTCTCTCTCTCTCTCTCTCTCTCTCTCTCTTTTCTCTGTCTCTCTCTCTCTGTCCCTCTCTTTCTCTCTCTCTCTCTCTCTCTCTCTCACACTCTCTCTCTCTCTCTCTCTCTCTCTCTCTCTTTCTCACTGTCTGTCTCTCTGTCTCTCTCTCTCTCTCTCTCTCTTTTCTCTCTGTCTCTCTTCTCTCTGTCCTCTCTCTCTCTCTCTCTCTCTCTCTCTCTCTGTCTCTCTTTCTCTCTGTCCTCTCTTTCTCTCTCTCTCTCTCTCTCTCTCTTCTCTCTCACACTCTCTCTCTCTCTCTCTCTCCCTTTCTCTCCTACATCTTTCATTCTTACGCAATCTCTTCTCCTCTCTTCTCTTCTGTTTCTTTCCTCTCTTCTCCTTTTCTCTCTTTCATCCCCTTTCCTCTATTCTAATTTTTTCTCTCCTGCCCCCCTCCCTCTCTCCCCCTCCCTTTCCTCTTCACAGACCTGTAATCTATCACTTCCTACTGTTTATTTATATGTCTGTATTTTGTTCCCTCTGGTGCTGCTGGGGTTCCTGGCAGGTGGTCCTGAGGTGAGCTGATGTAAATGAGGCTGCCTCGTGTGTAGGACGCAAACCCATCCCCTATTACTCCATCCCCTATTACTCCATCCCCTATCACCCCATCCCCATCACTCCATCACTCCACCACCCATCACTCCATCCTACTATCACTCCATCCCCTATCACTCCACCACTCCATCACTCCATCCCCTATCATCCATCCCCAATCACCCATCACCCACCACTCCATCACCCATCCCCTATCACTCCATCCCCAATCACTCCATCACCCACCACTCCATCACTCCATCCCCTATCACCCATCACTCCACCACTCCATCACTCCATCCCACTATCACTCCATCCCCTATCACTCCACCACTCCATCACCCATCCCCAATCACTCCATCACTCCACCACTCCATCACTCCATCCCCTATCACTCCATCCCCAAACACCCACCACTCCATCACTCCATCCCCTATCACTCCATCCCCATCACTCCATCACCCACCACTCCATCCCCTATCACTCCATCCCCTATCACCCGCCACCCACCACTCCATCCCCTATCACCCATCACCCACCACTCCATCACTCCATCACCCATCCCCTATCACCCCATCCCCATCACCCATCACTCCACCACTCCATCACTCCATCCCCTATCACTCCATCACTCCATCACTCCACCACCCATCACCCACCACCCATCACTTCATCCCCTATCACCCATCACTCCATCACCACCACTCCATCACTTCATCACTCCATCACTCCATCCCCTATCACTCCATCACTCCATCACACTATTACTCTATCACCACCACTCTATCACTCCACCACCCCATCACTCCATCCCCCTATCACTCCATCACTCCATCACCCCATCACTCCATCACCACCACTACATCACTCCACCACTCCATCACTGGTCCTGAGGTGAGCTAATGTAAAACGAGGCTGCCTCTTATGTAGGATGCAAACTCCATCCCCCTATCACTCCACCCCCCTATCACTCCACCACTCCATCACTCCACCACTTCATCTCCCTATCACTCCATCACTCCATCACTCCATCACTCCATCACTCCACTTCCACTGAATCGCTGCACCGTGTTTATGCTTCTATTTACACAATTACACATTATATAAAGAGAGTGAGAGGACTGAGGTGATACAGAGACGATAAAGTACCACTGCAGAAGACCACTTGACCCTCGGAAGCCCCCGTAGTGCTGACACGCTGAAGTGTGTGTCAGGACGTGACAGCTTCAGACACATAATCGAAGGTGTGGGTTTAACCGTTCGGGAAAAGCCTGTAATCCTGTGCCTCATCATTTACTGATATGAAACAAAAATTGACACTACAGGAGTAAGCCGGGGATTTGCAAGTGTGTGTATGTGTGTGTGTGTGTGTGTACATATGTGTGTGTGTAGGTGGTATGTGAATGTTTTTATATATTTAATTAATTAATTTAGGGCTAATAATTTTGCCATTTATGCCTCGAATAGAAAATACTACAGAAAAAGAAAATGAACAAAAATGTGTGTGTGTGTGTGTGTGTGTGTGTGTGTGTGTGTGTGTGTGTGTGTGTGTGTGTGTAAGTGTGCCAAAACCTTTGGACAGTCTATGTATTGGGGTGATATAATCATGATATAGTAGGTAATATTAGAGCAAGATACTTACATATGTAATAAACAATATATTAGATTACTGTAGCTGCTTTAATGCACTGGGAGCCATGATGTCTATCACACACACACACACACACACACACACACACAGTTAGATCAAGATCAGGTCGATCTTTAAAGGCAACCCAGAGCCATGTAGGTGCATAGTATTTCGTTTGTTACGATGTGTGTGTGTGTGTGTGTGTGTGTGTGTGTGTGTGTGTGTGTGTGTGTGTGTGTGTTAATGGGCACATGCCAGCTGTGCCAACTGAGCTAATGAATGGCCCGTGTAAAGCTTTCCTGAACACCGGGAATCTCCAGCGTGGTCCAGGAGCGGCGTTCCTCTTTCCTTCCTGTGCCAGTTTTCCGTCTCTGTACGGATGCCAGAAGAAGATTAGACTGTCGAGTGAAATCACGCCGGCGTCGACAGGAAGCTGTTAGAACGCCAAAGGCGCCATCTGTATCCGTGACAACACATCGTTCAGCGTTCGTGGAGGTGATGCTGAGCACCGGACACTCTTTAGGCAGGACACTGACCCTGGATCAGGTTCATGTTCATCACCACTTCCTGATTCCAACACAATGTGTAGTGATGTGTCGTTCTGCAGAGATGTTCAGTAGCGACCATATGGTCCTGATCATCAACTTGATGTTCCTTCAACTCCCACCACTGTACATGTAGAAGCAGCACCACAGACTTGTAATAAATTGTAAAGAATTCGGGGAAGGGATTCCGGTACAATCACTTAAGCACAATTAAACACACAATCCAGAATAGAGACAAGTATTCAAGATTTCAAGATTCTTACAGACATACTGGGATTATAGTATCAGGCCGAGGCGTGTCCTGAGGGTCACATAAAATACAGATTATCATGGCAGAGGCAGAGCAGCATCTTCCTGTAGATTGAACAGGAAAAGAGCATCTGGTTTTATATTATGTTTTTTTGAGCCATGCATTAGAATTTAGAAGGCACTTGAGTAAACTGATGATTTGACGTCTGTCTGAACCAAAGAAATAAAAGTGAACTATCTGTAACATACTGAATTGCAGCTCATCATATTTTTTTCTATCGTATTGTATTCCATTAAATCATATCACTTTAAATAAAATCGAGATCACACTGCATTGTAACAGTGGAGAATCATGTGGCATCGCATCAGTAGCTGATCATGTGGATCTTTAATGTGTTGTATTGTTGACTAGGCATCGAGATGCGAATCGCATCAGCCTCAGTTCTGGAGATGCACATTCCTAATATATTTATATCATCTAGTGTTTTTGTGCAAATTCTACATTTAAAAAACTGCAAAAAATATAAATGGTTCATGAAAAATCTGAACTTTTTCAGCGATCTTTTCTCACGATGTCCAGCTTTTCTTAAAAAGTCCATCCTGTTAATGTCCTTGTAAGTGAATCTGCAAACAAATCGATTTCTTCTCCCCCGCAGTTGCTACAGATGCGGTTTGTGAGCTCTGGACTAGTGCGCTCTCTGATCATCCAATCAGAGGAGTTGAACATGCTGATGTTGTAGGATGCCTGCTAAATGGTTTTAGTGACTCCAGCTTACAATTTGATTGGTTATTCCCCTTATTACTATTACTTGGTGTTCTACATTTACAACATTAATATGTAAAGTAAATTTAACATTTCAGATTTTCAATGACTCTTGAGATCGTCTCTAATCATTTTTACCATTTCAAGTTTGGCCATATTGATATAGTCCCTAAAAACTGTGTCCAGTCATAATTAAACTTCAGTTCGACCATCTTGGAAAAGGTGCATTATTTTTGTAAAAACATTTTCTAATAATAACAAATGCTCATTAAAACATCCCTTATCATGGATTTAAATGTAAAGATATTGTCATTACTTGCACAAGGCGTAGTGCTTGGACCCCTTAATTGCTCCTTGTGGCTGTATTTGACTAAACAGTAATGCAGGGGTGTTCAGCAGTGTGGGTTGTGGTTTAATGTCGTTAGAACCTAACACTCGATGCCGAGCTGGAATTCAGGGAAGTGGGCGTTTAAAACAGTTAACATTACGTTAGTAAATTGAATAATGGTGGATTACGACAAGCGTTCCTCTCCCAGCTGCTTCTCAGTGGAAATTATTATTCTATTAGATTATATCACACCCAGGTGATAGTATTTCCTGCCTCTGTTAGAGTGAAAGCTCCTACACACAGTATATGAAGGGAATTGTCTGTTACAGTAGGTCTTGTGTTACGAGTCACGTCTGGATTTAATCCCATATCACTAACCTGCCACTGATGTGTAGCTGGAGCTCCTGATTAACATTTAACGTTGGAACATCGACCTTAAAACATGTAGCTCACGTGTTAGAAGGATATTTCATAAAAAAATAGACACATAATATCATTTAAAAAACTCCACCAGTGAGGAGAAACAAAGATGCGGCATAATCTCTATCAGATGTAAAAAAGGAAGTCTCGCCGTTCCGTATTTGGGCGACGCCATCGAGCTCAGTCTAAACCGTGTTTAAGTACTTTCCTCTCTCTCCATTACACAGGTACCCGGTTAATGAAGCGTAAACAAAGAACGCTCTCAGGAGAATGCATTAGTTCGCACACAAACCCACCCAGGACTCAATTTCCTCACAGTCATTTATATATTTATTTACTGTGTTTGTGTTTTACAAGGACAAACACCAGACTTCCTGATGAATTTTTTCTGCTTCTTCATGGCCCCAGACCTCACAGACCTCGTGTTCCGCGATGAGAACAACTCGTTTATGTTAACAAACCTTCTCGGATCTCGCTGACGTTTTTTGACTGCTTTCGAGCTGAAAAGATGTGCGGAATGCGGCATGATAGACAGCTGAACAAATGCTCATGAGTCAGAGCTCCATCTGAGAGATCTGAAGGCTCACTGTGGTGCAGATATAACCGAGACACGAGAGAGACGGAGCAGATGGGACATGCGAAAATGAACGATGTGACAGAGGTATGCGCTGAAGGACGAGTCTGAAATAAAAAGGAGTTTTAGGACAAATGAAAAAGAGACGAGAAGAGATACGACACCACGGAGATGATGGATGCATGTTAACATTACCGTTTCTATAGCAACAGCTCGTTCAGAGAAAACCTTCTGTAAGTGGATTTTATTGAACATTTCTTTTGAAGGAAGGAGTCTCCAGTGGCAGTGGTTTGTAACAGTCAGACATTAAGCAGTTAACCTCACAAATTCTCCAGTAACTATAAGAGAAATAAAGAGAGGCTGAGTTCTAGCTGCTGTAGCGTAGGAGGTGGTACCAAAAACTTTGGAGACTCGATCTGTTTACAAGAAAGTACTTCATTTATCTACGTTTCCACACAATTATCTTTAAAATAGTCCCCTTGCACAGCAGTACAGCAACCCCAGTGTTCTTCCGGAACGTGTCCTAAAAGTCTTTTTTTCAAAGCATGTCAAACTTCTTCTGCGATTCACGCTGGATCTCCACAACGGCGTCAGAACAGGAAGAGGGCGAAGTCTGCAGGTGCCAAATCTCTTAAGTAGTGTGGGTGCAGAAGTGAGATCGTGTGGATTGCTCTCTGACTATGTTCATGCACAAGTTGGCAAACAGTTTCAACATTTTCGGGAGTTGAGCTCATTGAAGGTCTTCCTGATCTCTCATCGTCCTCCGGTGATGTTCTTCCACTCTCGAAATGTGCATCTCGCTCGAAACACCTCGAACGACTCGTTGCAGCGTCGCCATATGTCAAATGTACATCGTGTGAAACGTCTCTGTGGCAGATTTGCCCAGTTTCACACAGAATTTCATGTTTGCTCTTTGTTCTAACTCGCTGTCTGTGATAAAAACGCAGACGTGGGAACGCATGTGGGTCAGAACAGCACCAGTTACACCAATAATCTCCAAACTTTTTCATACCACTGCATACGTGAGAACAAGAACTAACATGCATTCTAGACATTTCACAACATGTAGCTATAAATGGATAAAAAGTATGATGTCTTAGTGTCAATGAAAATTATTATTGTTAACAAATGTTCAACACTGGTTTCGTGTGTGTGATGAGGAGTTACTGTTATAAGAACGTTTTTTTATCTGTTTAAAAAACAAGTTTTAGTTACCGTATTATTGATATATTTGAACATGATACGGATAAATGTACTTTTGTGTAAATCCTGCCTGATTTCCTGAACTGCAGAAGCATAGGGATGAATTTCATACCAGTAGCTGCGGAACTTGAAACGAAATCATTTCTTTTCTTCAGCAAAACAGACGTCTGACACCGAATTGGCTTTTTTTATCGCTTTATTTCTTTATTTCCTCTGTTACATTCGTTGCTTTAACTGAAACTTTCCTCTCATTGATTTTACTCTTCCCTCTGCACTTGGCAGCTCTGCTTTCAAAATGTTCTTCTTTCATTTCCTTTCAACAATCGCTCTCTGTTGTGAGACTAAAAAAAAAAATAACAAAGTGTCTGCAGAGCTGAGGAACCCTCTGTAGCTCGGTGAAGGAGACGTTAGTACGAGGCTTAGAGCTCGGTGCGGTCCTGAGCCACATCTTTTTCTCGACCTTTAGACTTTTCATTGGCTTTTGTCTAATGGAAAAACAATGCACTCGGTCACCCAGACTAACAAAACAAAAACATTTAGAACAAAAGCAAATCAATGTAAAGCAGCTGTGCAGAGATGAAGAAGTTAAGAATAGAATTTTTGAATGTAAAAATTAGTCCCTATAAGTTTATAACTAATGACTGAGACAGTGGTGACTGTGGCAAGGAAAAATGTTGAGAAAGAAACCTTGAGAAGAACCAGAATCAGAAGGGAGGTGGTAATTTAGTGTTTAAAGCATTTTTAACTTTAATCCAAAGGTTGTGAGTTAAAATCCCAAGCAACCACTCTTGGGCCCTTGCGCAAGGCCCTTAACCCCATATCTGCACAGTTTTATGAAGATAAACATAAGGGTGTCTGCCAAATACCTTCTTCTACTAAGGGAACCCATTTTTATCTGAATGGCACCAAATGTCCATCCAAATGTGGAGCCGTTACTATAACAACAATCATTATTATTAACATCAAAGCCTCTGAAAGCCAATCAGAACACAGAACTCATGGCAGCACAAAACATTTCTGACCAGTCCAGTGCTTCGTTTCTTCTTCACTCTTTTCATCTGTATTCTTCTAATCCACTCGGGCAGGAACCTCATCTGCAGCTCAGATGATTCATCTCAATTTGTTTTGAATGAATGTTCAACAGGGTTCTGTGGCCTGATGCCTCTAATTGCTGTACTCATTCCTATTACAGAGCTGCGGCGTGACACGGCCGGCGCCATTAATCACACCGCAACACACGCCAACCACTCGGCCTAAACAAACACCACATGCTAACACTTGAGATGCTTTCATGAGCACTCGCACCAGCATCTGGTCCACTCCTGCTTATGGCTGAACATCCAACAGAAGCTGTAGACACGTCTGCTCGGTTTCCATTCACAGCAACCAACGCTTTGGTAGAACAATTAGCAAACAATTTTTAATGACAGATGATCATGACAGAGGTTCCATTATGTTCTCACAAGCTTTTATTTAACTGCCATCTTAGAACTCATTCCATCATCTGCTTACCATAAGATAATCCTGAATTCTGAGAAACTTTTGAGGAACTATTGGGTACTGGATGTATGAAGTAGCTGCATTCACAACCAGTGCAACTGAAAAGATAAAGGTTCTACACTGGTTCCAAAATATTTGTTTTTTAGGGCATCCTGAAGAATCTCTTTAGAATTGATGAAGATCTCAGTAAGAAGATAAATTTAGAAAGAATGGTATTGCAGAGAAGCCTTCTAGATCTTTTTTTTTTAATAAATATAATTTTATAAATATAATTCTTTGTTTTTTCAACCGGTTCTTCTCCTAAACAATCCTTGAAGGCTCCAGATTTAACTTTGACAAGGTTTTCCTCAGTGGGTTCCGATCACAATGTCTGATGCTTTTGGGTTTCAGGTTTAGATGTTCTTTCTGAAGGGTGCTTAGACCACCTTCAAAAATGTAAAATGTTTTCTTCAGTTGTTTTCCTTCTCTGTGATAAACCTTTAAAGGTTTTAGGTTCCTCAATGGGTTCTAACCCTAACCCTAACCCTAACCCTAACCCTAACTCTACTACTTAAGTCAGAGAGCTACAGTAGTTTTGAGTCTTGAGCAAAATCCACAGACTTAAAGCTGAATTTCATTCTTCTAATGTAAAGTGAGATCTGCAGGTTTCAAGCACCTTTTGCTAACAGAAACCCAAGTTTTTTGTTCTTGCATAATTTTACCACAACAATTAAACCAGTTACATTAGAACAGTTCTAAATCTTCTGTGGTTCTTATCAACTCCATTGAACAGAAATCTTCAGAAATGCTTAGAACTCTACATGCAAATGAATGATAATAATTGAACCCACACCCAGATGTTGCCGTTTCTCTCTGTATCTCTACCTGCTCGAATGGTTCAGGGGTTTTTGTTTTTTAGCTCAGCTGCCATACACGTTAGCTCGCCTTCCTCAGTATCAAAATCAAGTCACAAAAACTCCAAATGAATAATTGAAAAAGTTTTCTTTCTTTCTAACCTGTGTGGGTTTTCCTTCTCTGGCCCGAGGCTTTTCTTCTGCACAACTCATTCAGTTCCTCCTGCGTTCTGGTGCCATTTAAAAATGAATAACGTTCTTAGAAGAAAAAGAAAAGCGCAGTGAATTTTAAAAGGACCGTTAGCATAGCACGCTGCATACTAAACGGCGCTAAGCTATCAGGCCGCTTTTTGTATACGAAAACGCAGCACGCAAAACCCTCCGATTTTATCATTGACTTGAATTTGATAGCAGTGAGAGTTTCAGAGCAGCGTTTCTTCTTTCAGAGCTTGCAAAAGATTTTACAGCCATGAAAATGAAGCTCAGTTATTAGCAAAACCATCAACGCCAATGAAAAGAAGAAGGAGGGGAGGCATGAAATGTCAACTTCTTCCAAAAAACTTTTAAAACACTTAATAAGTTTAAATATCACATATTTCACATTAAAAATAATAAAAAATAAACCAGAAATATGGTCATTTCATAAGTATAAAATAATATTTTGAGAAATATTTTAATCATATTTAAGCTCAGTTACATTTTTCAGAGAATTTTGACACTTTTCTATTATAAACTTGATAGCAATTAATTAATTAATGTATTTACTAATTGATCAATCAACCAAAAAGTCAATCAACTAATCAACTAAACAACTATTTAATTAGAAAGTCATTAATATTTAGATTTTTTTATTAATTATCTACATACACATGATTGGTTAATTAATACCAAGATTGGGTCCCTGAATTTATATAATAATCCTAAATAAAAATATATATATAATGTATATATCTTGCGAGGGAGAGAAGGTGGAAAAACAGAGGGACTAAAAAAAAGAGCGGTAGAGAGAGAAAAGATGAGTGGGAGAGAAAGAGAGAGATTTTGTTTGCTTCGCTTGATCTGTCACTTCAGCTTCATTTCTTCTGTTCTGTTTGCTAGGCGTCTGGAGAAAGTCCCATGTGGTCATTATAGGATTAAGGATGGGATGATTTTCTGTCACTCCTCTTATTAATCCTCTTTTCTGTCCTCAGTGTTCTTCTCACACCACCCTGATGACGTTTTCTGTTCAGGAACATGCTCCAGTAGGTGGTCGGTTTTATCCGTGCTACATGAAATCAGCCGTGTTTAGCAGCAGTGATGCAACAAAACAATGATGATTAAGAAGGAAAGTAAACGTTTCAGAATTTTAAGACATTATTTAAAAAATGATCATCATTACCACCCCACCATCATCATCATTAACACCACCACCATCATCATTACTATCATCATCATCATCATCATCATCATAATTACAACCACCACCATCATCATCATCATCACCATCATTACCACCACCACCATCATCACTATCATCATCATCACCATCATTACCACCACCACCATCATCATCACTATCATCATCATCATCATCATCATCATCATTACAACCACCACCATCATCATCATCATCACCATCATTACCAACACCACCATCGTCATCACCATCATCATCATTACCACTACCACCACCACCATCATCATCATTACCATCACCAACAATCATCATCATCACTATCATGATCATCATGATCATCATCATCATTACCATCACCACCATCATCATGACTATAATCACCATCATCATCACCATCATCATCACGATCATCATCATCACCATCACTATCATCATGACTATAATCATCAATATCATCATCATCATCATCATCATCATCAGTCAGTATTTGAGGTGAAAGACAGAGTGATGTTAGAGTGAGTGGGTTCTGGACTCTGTAGAATATGTAAGATCAGTGTCTCTGACAAAAGCCCATTATCCGATGTGTTAGTGTGGCATGTGTATGTGTGTGTACAATATGTGTGTGTGTGTGTGTGTGTGTGTGTGTGTGTGTGTGTGTGTGTGTGTGTGTGTGTGTGTGTATGTGTGTGTAGCATGGTCTCAGAGTGTATTTAGCCCTGCAGCGAGCCATTGAGTCCAAATTACTAAACTTACTTAAATGCAGAGGCATAAATTCGATGGCTGTGCGTTTAGAGCGCGGCACTTAGGCTTGAGAAATGGCCACGAGAAAGAAATAAAGAAGACGCTTTGAGATGTTCTGAAACCCATCCGAAGGATTTATGAGGACTTTCTTTCACGATCAGCACCGTTATGATGGAGCTAAATGAACTAGCTGGAAAAACGGACAGCCTCGTTAATAGTCGATGATATCCGATGTGTCCATACTGTTCCCGCCATGTTCTCTCCTGTTGTACTCAAGATAACTTTTCTGATAGTTTTTAGAATCGATCCCTGAAATTCTGCGAGATCTAAAAAAAAAAAAAACACAAGCACATGACTTTGCTTCACTCCACGACGTTTGGTTTCATCAAGTGTGAAGACGACCGCTTTCCTCCTAATATAATGCTAACAAATGCCTTGATCGCTAGCCATGGTCCTGAAATGATCATCCGCTTGTTCTCAAGGCATCTAATGATTTCTCACACTGTAGTAACACGTCATGGTTGTGAGTTGACAGCGGGGTCGGGGTGTGAGGCAATCGGGGTGAAGAGGTGTTGAAGATTCATTGCGCTGTGTAATGGGCCGTTAGACAGCAGACCACCCCGAGGAAGGTGGATTATTGACGGTCAGCACTGTGATCATGCTAAAGGTCTTTTGCTTGCCCTGCTGCACATGCAGCATTCTAATCTGGCTACATGGTGCATGGCAGTCAGACAACGAAAATCCTAATTATTTTGCAAAAAAATTCAAAAGTGTAAAACATGAGATAAATATTCAATCTGAAACGTGGAAACAAAGTTATTTGGAAAGAAACACAGTTACAGCTCGGGTTTTCAGCTTGCTAATGCTCAGTTTTGCCCACAGTGGAGATTTATTTGGTCATCTGGTCATGTAAGAGTGATAATCCACATATTGTTTAGGTGTTACAGGAACTTAGTGAGCATTAGAATGGCTTAAGCTTTTACACCTAGTCATGGATTATCAACTTATTCTGGTCACTTCCCAGCATTAAGGCGTTCACGCTGTTATTGATTTAAATGCATCAAAATAATGCTTCATTTTCATATCACATTTAGTCACCATTCGCTGTTATAATAACCTCCACTTGTTTGGAAAGATGTTCCTCCAGATTGTATGGAGATTCATTTAGCCACAAGGACGTGCATTAGTAAAGTCAGGTACTGATGTAGGAGAGGTTGCTGGGGTGCAGTTAGCGTTTACATTCATTCTGCTCAATAGGGGTGGAGCTCTATAGCAGGAGATCTTCCACACACATTTAACCCATGTAAAGCAGATCTTCATGGAGCTGGCTTTGTGCACAGAGGCATTGCTGGAACAGGTCTGGATCTCCTACTTGAAGCGAAGGAAATATTTTCAATAAAGACCTCCTATACAGCTGTGTGCCTCCAACGTGTACGACTACAAAATGTGGGTGTCCCAATACTTTTGACCAAAAAAATACTCTATTTATTTAATTAGTTGTTTGTTTGTCTGTTTGGATTGTAAACAAAATGGTGAAAAAACATGGAATGTACAGTTTAGTAAAATAATACACCTTTGCTTCCTCTGACACTGGAGACTTCTTCCAGAATACTCAAGGTTACTATGGAAAAGAGCTGCTACTATGGAAACGATAACGTATTAGTTTGAATATAAACCGTAAGCGCTACCCAAAGAGCTGCTGATATAGGAAACGAATCTCAACAAACTTTCTGACGAATTAGAATCCACAACTTAATACGTAATAGTAGCTACTTGCAAACTGAATAGTCGTTACAGATTTGTTGTTTCAGGCTTTCTGCAAGTGGCATTTGTTTTCCATACCTTTATTTTACAAAACTCACTGAAACTATATAAAACATTTTGTTCTTTCCTATTAGAGACCCCGAGCTCGGGATCACTGAGCTTTTAGCGGTGATAGTGACCGGAGCGATGGAGCCCGGGATTAACGGAAACCCTCAGTAGCTCAGAACCAGCACACCCTCGGAAATAGATTGTGCAGCACCGCATCCATCCATCATGTCTGAATAATGCCCTGGTGTGGAATTTCAATGCGATATTAATCCCCGGACCAGAAAGATATGAAGCACAGCGGCCGTGGACCTAATTACAAAAGTGATGGAGAGCCGGAGCGTGAAAAGATTCTGGATGCATCTAATATGATCGAGTATTAATCACGGCAGGCTGCTCTGCATCGCGCCAAGCCAAAAATGTGATGAAACAAAACAGGAAGTGCAGTGGCCTCATCTAAAAAAAAATAGTAAAAGGTTTGTCTGGCATGTCAGTTCAATCAAAACAGCCGTCCTCGCAGATCCTCATGATTAGTTACAGGAGGAATGCACTGAGGAATCATTATCGATATTTTTCCTCTCGTTTTGTGGAGACTGAAATGACACCAGTGCCTCTGACGCCCACTTTTGCCCCCGTGTCTAGTGACAGACGCATCGTTTTTCCATCTGACTCACCACCCTGTGAATTATACCCTCATATTCGGCAGCGATTTGGCGCCGATTTTTCTCCCTCTGACATCTGATGCGTGCTCAGCCATGCAATTCAATTTCTCGCTGAGGAACAAATGAAAAGGGATATCTCCCTCGTTCTGATGCAGATAGATTCCTATTGGCATGCGTCCACAGGGACATCGTTTATTTCCTAAATAAACGCCTCCCTGATGGCAGCAGATCTGATGAATGACAAGAAACTTCGAGGCAATGAAAGGTAGCAGGAGGCAGGCTGTGCAATCACTCGAAACGCATCATCTCAAAGAGTCTAATCTCACAGAATTAGACTTTATATGGCACTGACTGGAGCTCAGAGCGCTCCCTGGATACGTTTCCATCCAAACATCTCACCAGTGATTCCTGAACAGATGATTTGTGTGGCTTTCCATCAATATCAGTTGAAGACCCTTTCTTTTTTTTTAATAATTCCTTATTTAGCCGCTATTTTAGCATAAATAACGTAATCCTGCATTTAAAATAACGAGTATCAGGCTGCTTCATGCATGTGCATGCATTTCATTTATTTAAGTATTAATTGCTGACTCAGCTACAATTTTAGTTTAGATTAGCCAAGCAACCTAGCAATACTAAATTCACCAGATTCACTAATGATCTCACATTAAAAACACATATTATTTATTTTTATTTACAATTATTAAACACGATACGAAAAACACTCTGAAAAAAGTAGTTTTTTTTCTGTAAATTCTGTCAGGTGATTCGATTCCTAAACGTCTGCTCTAAATCCTCGAGCCTTGTTTTTAGGCTGGAGCTCACTGTACATTGTGGTGCAGTTATCTGATGGTGGAAAAGTGTTTGTAGGGATGTGATAAGGAGAAAAAAAGAAAGGATCCAAAATAAAAAAGTAAGGAATAATCAGGCACAAGGAAGCCCATCTGGTGCAATTTATCCTTCTTGGGAAACAGTTTTGAGAGGAATCACGTGATACTCCATCATTAAAGATGATTTTTCATGTGTGTTGTGTTTTATTTTGCATGTTTCAGCTCGTGTTCCTGACAGAACTCGTTGTGGTAATGGCGCTAATTAGAGCTGTGCTTAGCATTGTGCTGTGTGCTAGCGTTGGTAGCGTTTCTCAGTCTGGATGCTTTACTCCCACTCCGCTGAGCGGGGATAAGAGGGGTTTTTTATCAGCTCATTAACGAGGGCTTCATTAGGGTAAAACGAGCGTGCTAGAAGAGGAAAACACACTGCAATGCCATTAGCCACGATGAGAGACTGAAATATTGGCAGGAAAATGATTCATTTGTGTTTAATTACACCAGGAGATGTGTTCCTGCGCCGGCTCTCCAGCACGGCTGTCAGACTCGGTTTAGCTAACGGGTCAGCTCGTACTTACGCAAATGTCAAGTTGGATGAAGCAGAAAAAAGGATATTTCCTATTGACCAATGACACTAACTCTTCTTAAATGTGTATTATCATTGATTGGAATTGATCCTGGTTAAAAACATTTATTTTCTTTATTCTCCAGTGATCCTGACCCTCTTCTGCTCTCTGGAGCTTCTGGATGAAGTTCTCATTAGATGGAAACCACTCACTGCTGCTGACGAAGGCCTCCATATGGACATTACATTACTGTGGAAGGTAAACTCTCAGTAACCATGCCAACGGCTTTGAACTACAATTTCCAAGAACAGTTTTTCCACTCGAGTCTCTGACAGTGAACAGCTGATCAGCTCAACAATAATGAACCATAAAGAACGAATATACTGTGTCTAGATAAAGATGGGTTCTGCTTTGGTGTCTGGTTCATCTCAAGGTTTCTTCCTCACATCCTCCGGCTTGCTTATTTGGGCCAAACTTATTAATTATTTAATACATTTTTAAATGTGTATCCCAAACTTTTTATTTCTGTACATTGTTAAAAGCACAAAACATACATCATCATCATCATCATCATCATCATCATCACTGGTGACATCATCATATCATTACAGCTTATTAAATCATATATTGAATCGTATTAAATTGTATCGTATCATATCATTTCGCAATGCGTTGTATCTCATCGAAACATATATCACATGGTATTGTATCGTATTTAATGGCACCAATGGCATCCGATGATTAATCGTGTCATATTGTATCACACTGTACCATATTGTACCCTGTAGTATCTAATCTACTAATTGTATCAAATTGTATTGTATTATATCGTATTAAATCACGTATCATACCATGTTGACGCACATTCAGTTTTCTTACTTTTTTGCTCATTAAAGGAGACTAGAATTTACTTTGTATTAAACTGCAGTCTCGGTCCTGCATGGTTTACTGTAACTGTGATCTTCTCACATCAAATGTTATATTATTTAGTTCAAAACTAAAAATCTGCTTTACTTATTTTTAATTGTCGTAACAACATGAAAAAAGAGAAGCCTGTAAGACAATCAAAAAACATCAAACCAAATCAATCCTGATGTTTGAATAATCTGCTCGCTGCTGTTGAATCTGAAGATTTTATTCTGTTTTATTTTAAAATGATTCCAAAATCAATTTCTTCTGTTTCTTAAAAAAAAAACACAATATGCACTTTAGATTTCAATCACAAAGATGCTGAAAGTGTACGTTGCCATAGAAACAATTTATTTCCATGCTCTCGGCTTCATCAGATTTTTTTCATTAGTTTTCAAACGTTGTAATTAATTAATAAAATACAAATAATTTTTTTTTGCGCCTGTGTCCACACTTTGTGGTTTGTTATATATTACATCAAATTACGTACAGTATAATCTTCGAACCCTGCGTGTGCGTCATGCTCGTGGATGTCTGGGGAGAAGAAAATGTGTTTCGACCCATGCATGATGACGTGAAATTAAATTTGTAAGAATCCATATTTATTGTGAGTAACCTAACATGATACGGACGGAATTAATATCAGGATATTGTTTCTTATTCGCATTTCAGGCAATCCGAGAATTTTTATTTTCATCACCATGTGAAGTAATATCTTCTGTTCACACCTCTGCAGCGTCTCAATCTTCTCTTCATGATGAATAACAATGTGAGTCGCAGCTTCATTCCTGTTCGATCGTCCAACTGTAATACTTCTGATCAAATACAAAGGAGGAGGATTTCTTCTGAAATGTTTTAATGGTTTCAGATTTTGGAAATCCTGCGTACTCGCACTAACAATAACACCGGAGATGGCAAAAGTCCACACATCCTTCACTTAAGTAGAAGTGCAGACCTTCATGTTTTAAAAGACATGTTTTAGAAGAAGTTTGGGCTCTGACAAAGTAGCTTTTACTACTATCTATTTTAGTGTCACGCTGGTAACTTATAACTTTATGGCACATTTTTATCTGTTTTAAATGTATCTTAAATAATACTTTTTAATTCTCGAATCAACATGGACAAATATTGACGCTTTATGCAAATGTATGTTAATTTTTTGTGAAAATGAACTCGACATAGAGCATGAACACAAAATAATCTTTTCAACGTTTTAAAGTAATTATGGTGTTTTAAATGCCGTAAATGATTAGGACACCAAAAGGAAAGTTTCCATACGGACGGCTAATGAGGTGACACCGGAGACACTGTACCTCTTTTAACTTTCATACAGATTACAGAATCAGAGAATAGTTCTTTGATGTGAATTGGTTAATTTAAAAGTAGACATTTCAAGTTTTCTATTTATATATTTATTATGTGTGTGAGGAAAATATTCACTGAGATTCAGGTTGTTTGGTTTAAGTGTCTGTGAAGAGAGATGACGTACAGAAGAGAGTCTGTTTTCTTTATTTAACCTTTACGGATGCAAATGATGAATTGCTCTTATCTGTACGATTAACAAAAAAAGAACACAGTAATTTAACTTTGTTTCAGCTTTAGGAGGAAAAAATGCGACAAAACGCGTCACTGCGTTTGTAGACCCCAAGAGGGTTCATTTGTATCATGGCGGATTTGGTGCTGATTTGAGACTCGGCCCGTCAGTAAAACAAATGTTTACTGATTAAATAAAATGCAATGAAAAAAAATTAATGAGTGAAAGTAAAAAGTTGTCTAAAAAATAAATAGTAAAGTAAAATACTGATACCAGAAAAATCTACTTAATTACCATTACAAAGTATTTATACTTCTGACATTTTGTGCACTGATTCCACAGTTAAATATTCAACAAAGCACAGGATTCATCAACCTGAAGTTCATTATTTTCCTACAACAGCTGCTGTTTTACTCCTCATACACCACCGCAACTTATCCACAATCACAAATCATACATTTATTCTTACATTTGCAGTCGTGGAACATCTGCCAAATGAGTTCTCATTCACACGGGACACAGGGAAAGAAGAGCTCAGTGGTTAAGATGTTTGGCTTCTGATTGAAAGGTTGTGAGTTCAAATCCCAGCACCACTAAACTGCCCCTTCAGGGCCCTTGATCAGGACCCTTCAATCTCAAAGGCTCAGTTGAATAAAAAGATCAAATATAAGTCCCTCTAGATTAAGGCATATGCTGAATGATGTAAATGTTACCATTTTTTCCTGCAGATTGTTTTCCAAAAACTGAAAAAAGTATAATTTTTGTTACATTGGGGAAAAATTCATAAATATTAAAGAAACAGAAATGATCGTTATAGAAAATGTGCCTACAACTGAACTGCTGCAGTAGAAATAAAAAATGTACTGATATAAACAAATGAATTTAATTGTATAAACCTGTCATTTTTAGCTGCACTTATCTTCAGAGCTGCTGTTCCAGAAAACTTATCAACACCTCCTGACCAATCACTTGTTCTGGTTTTGTCACCTTGTTAGCTCGTTATCATGACCAGGCCCTGCTGAGGATCCAGGAGTCACTTCCTGCTGTGACTCCACCCCTGGTCCGGCTGTAGTCAGCATGCTGAGCTGAGAAAGAAGGCGTTTGAAGTTCTCTCTCTGCTGCTCTGAGCGATGGTCAGGTGTTGATTATTTCACTGCTGCCTCTTTCTTCTTTATCTCCTGCACCTGTGTGGAGGCTGGGATGAAAGCAGGACTGAGCTCTTCTCAACATCCATCATTTTCTCAACATGGTTTTAACATGCACTTGAAGCTCTGAGCATTTTCTTTCCGTTTTTGATCCTCGAATGCTTTAACACTTCACTTGTCTTAACCTCAGCCTTTATTCTCTGTAATCAGTGGAGCTGCAAAGAACATCAGTGTTTTTCCAAAACTCGGCTCTGCTCCAATGCTCACGGGCCACGGCTCGTCAGGAAATGACAGGGAGAAGCTGAACTTGTTGATGATGATGATGTTGATGACGACGTTGATGATGATAATGTTATTGATGATGTTGAACATTAATTAGTGTAGTAAAGCAGGGGAATAAACAGGGTGTTTTAGCAATTTATAAATCCTCAATGATGAACTCTCTTTTAGATCAAAACAGTGATAATAAATAAATGAAAAGTGCAAAAGTTTATATCCCCCCAATGCATTAGGAGTGAACAAGAAAATAAAACACACAAATATGTTTTTGTTTAAAAACAAATCTTTTTCTTTCAGTTTTCACACTGAGACGACGTTTTCAGTCAACATAGACGTAGCTTTTAGAAAACGCTCTCCGACGTGGATAAATTTGAAAACGCCTCATCACAGAATTGATTAATTTCTCATCACAGTGTGAACTGTGTGAAAACGCAAGCTTTCGAAAACGATGATGCATTTTTATTTATTACCGCGACATTTTGAAGAGCCGGAATGTAAATAAACAGAAGGCAGAAATCGGGGCATTTTGAGATAAAAACTAATTTTAAAAGGCTACCTGGAGAAGTGTAGATGTAGCTTCACTACGTAGCTTGCACTTTAGATAAAGACATTTTGAGCTAAGGCAAGTATATCTAATATTTTATATTTATATTTCAAAATACATCTAATATATTTTGACAAATCTTAAACAATTTAACTTATTACACCCAATAGTTTTGTGTGTGTGTATGTATGTGTGTGTGTGTTTCTGTGTATAATATAAATATATAATTATCATATAATATCAGTAAGAATCAGAATATTTCAGCCTCATGTTGAGGGAGTCACGTTTCACACCTGGATGTGAACAGATGCAGAGGTCCTTGTGCTAAGACAGTGCAGCTGTCCGTGTGATTGATGAATCGGCCACTGAGGACGCTGATGCTTGCCGGGACACACATTAATCACCTGGGTGGTCTGGCCGATAGCCGAGAGCAGGGCCACAGGCTTCGACTTGTCCACACCAGTGGGTTTCTGTCAGCGTAACAAGACAGACCTGTGATCAATGTGTTTGGTGGCATGTCAGGTTCACTGGTCACTCCAGGCTCTGCTTTCCGAGCGCTCGGAACAAATCACATCATGAGCCAAGCTCTTTCCTGAGGGGACACTTTTACTAAAGGACACGTGAAAAGAGCTCTGGGTAGTAGTGTAGATGACGTGGCTCCGAGCCGAGAGTCTTTGATAGACTTGAAATATGGGAGCTCTGATAAATCTATTTTTAATTAGAATGTTTGCATAATATAAGCTCTTGTTTAAACAAAAACTAACAAACAAATAAATTAATACATCGAGATTGCTGGAATATAATCATTAAGAAATGTTCTAGGAGACCACACCATTAACATTATTTTGGGGCTGATGAGATCATCTTTTTTTCAGTTCCAGTCATTTTAGAAATTAACCCCTTGGCCAAGACACCATAATTTACTGAAACAAGGTTTTGGAGAAATTCTGCATTCTGTATGTTCTCTATGAGTTGTATGAGCTGATGTGTATAAACTGTATGAGTCTGCATATGGTTCAGGTGGGAATTGGAAAAAGCTTCTACTGAACTGCAGAAATAGACATCAATCTTGAGGGCTGCTTTGTGTTTTCAGCCTGCTTTCTGTTTAAAACCCATCACTGTTGCACCACACTGTAACAAATAAGCATATGTAGTCAGAGATAATACATATTTATAATATCTACAATGCATCATAGCCAAACGATGTTCCAGCTGTGAAAATAAATGCTATTAATAAGCTTAGATTTTGGTTATAATATTTGCTTTGTACTGATACAATGATTTGTGATTCATCCAGGGCTTAGATCAGTTTCATTCACCCAATCATTCAGGTCAGGACGTCTTTAAAGACTAATTATCATTTAATTTTGATTACCACCCAGAAGTCATTCATTTCCTGTTTAATATGCTCACATAAGTGCTTTGGGTTTCCACTTTAAAACCAAAGTGAATGCAGGTATGGAGGTCACACCTTGTACCCAAGAAATGTAAATCATTTATTATTTTAGCTGGGCTGGGCATCGAATGAGGTGCTGCACTTTTCACATGTGCTTTAGATTCCTACGGACCATGAAGACCACATACCCATGGATTACTGTCCTTTCTCCCTCTGGGCAGGTTGATGTCCACACTGCAGGAGACCATTTCTTTGACATTTATACACGAGGGAGCAATTTAGCAGGTCACCTTGATGTTAACAGGATTTCTCAGACTGTTCCACTTTGGACGACAGCAATGAGATCTTTTAGTAATGTCTGGGGAGGAGAACATCCCTCAGAGGAGCTTTGAAACCAGCCCTGGTGCTGAGGATGTACTGTATGTTTGATTCATTGGTAGAACTTTGGTTACAGAGGTCATTCTGTGGTGTTCAGGACTATTGAAAGCTTCTGAAAGTGCTTTCCTATTGCGTTCTCCTTTAAAAACTACATTTCTCAATACTGTTCTAGATCAGGTTCTTGTCTTACATGCAGTGTTGACATCTAGAACCTGGCCACAGTCAGAGGACATTCCTGAGGCCTTTTGATAAAAAAAAAAGAAATTAACATTCCAGAGGGCCATGCTCATGGAAGTTTTAATTGATGTGGATATGGTCCGTCTTCCAGATATATCATAATCACGTATTGCTTTATGTTCCAGAACTGGTGGGATTTGGGTTTGGATGCTTCACTAATGAGGAGATGATCCGTCTTCCAGAAACTTCATTAAGCAGTCATTGGTCTATGTTCCAGAAGCTTAATTGATAGGGGAGATGGTTCATTTTACAGATACTTTATTAGTGAATCATTGGTCCATGTTCAAGAGGCTTCATTAGTGTTGCAGTGGTCCATCTTCCAGAAGCTTCCTTGGTAAGAATTTTATTTATGTTTAAGAAGCTTAACGGTTGGGCTTCACTCAACCCAAACTGAGAATTTATGGACTCTGCTGAAGTGTGTCCTGAAAAAGACATTGGATCATTGCATCTGCTTGTGACTAAAAGGCAAAAATGGCCATTTTTGGCAATTTTTTTCATTCCCCAGTATTTAGTACAAAAATGCAGACATCTGCCTACATTCAATGCATTTTTCTTGGGTTTTTGAAACAAGAACCAGGAAGGCATAGGTCCAGGTCTATCAACCAGAAACCTGAGTTCATAGATCCTAGTAGTATTGTGTCTTTTCTGTCACTTTGTTTCAGACCTTTTTTAGATTTTTAGGATCGGATACTGGAGCTGCAGGAATGGTCGAGGCTCACAATAGAATTTCAGACCTCTGGAGATACCAAGAGCACTGAGGTGGAATCGGAGAATCTCTCACTTCTCTGATGAGATATCTGGGTTACGTTTCTACATCCAGTGTGAAACATACCAGGGTCTAAGAATACTATGGAGAACTCGATATACAAAACAGAAATAGTACAAGTTGAGACAAGCTATGGAGTTCAGTGCTATTTTAGCATCTCATAAGTACCTGCTGTGCATTCAGAGAAACAGTTTTGAACATCTGAAACAGAATATTTATAGACGTGAGCACATTATTAGTGATTTTGTTAGTGTAAAAATAAGTCATATTAATAGCTTTAAACACAGTAGTGGGCGGGATGGTGCAGATGTAGCACCCCAGAAGTGATGAGTGTTATAGGGTCTGGGAGGCTTAAAAAGGCAAAGAACACATTGTCTGTCATCTTGTTGGTTAAACATAGATATGCCAGAGAAGTGTGAGGAGGAACAGTGCAGAGAGATGAGGATGATAATTAAATAGAAGGTAAGCAATCACCTAGTGCTCAGCTGCATGGAATATTATAATGAATGTGAGAACAGGAGCATATTTATATAGATAGATAGATAGATAGATAGATAGATAGATAGATAGATAGATAGATAGATAGATAGATAGATAGATAGATAGATAGACAGATGATAGATAGACAGACATACATACAGACAGACAGACAGACAGACAGATGATAGACAGACATACAGACAGACAGACAGACAGACAGACAGACAGATGATAGACAGGCATACAGACAGACAGACATACATACATACAGACAGACAGACAGACAGATAGATAGATAGATAGATAGATAGATAGATAGATAGATAGATAGATAGATAGATAGATAGATAGATTTCTTGTTTAGCTTGAGTTACATAATCGCTACATAATCGTAGTTGACATAATCGCTACATTTCCAAAGAGAATGGCTCATTCCATTGTTTTTTTGTAATTGGTGCTGTTCTGACCCCCGTGTTCTGACCCCCGTGTTCTGACCCCGATTTCATCAGAGACATCAAGTTAGAACTAATAGCAAACGTGAAATTCTGCGTGAAACTGCGCAAATCTGCCACATATACGTTTGACATACAATGATTCTGCAACGAGTTGTTTGAGGTGTTTTGAGTGGCAACACTGCTTCAAAAACTGAGGAACATCACTGGAAGATAAAGTGCGCAAATATGTTGAAAGCATTCGGCAACTCGTGCATGATGATAGTCGGAGAACGATCCACAAGATCTCACTGATGCACCAACCCTACTCTCCTGATTTGGCAGGAGATGAAGATGAAGATCGATGGTCGTGGTTTTGACACCGTTGCTGAAAACTGAGAGAAAAGAAGACTTTGTGGACACGTTTCAGAAGAACACGGGGAGCGATGTATTGCTGTGCAAGGAGACTATTTTAAAGGTGATGGTCTCACAATGTTTGAGTTGAGTCTCAAGTTGAGTCTCATATATTCAAAGTTGGTGTATTTAGACGTGTTGGAGGATCTGCTTACTAAAAATGTACCATTTTATTTTATTTTATTTTTAATCAAAGGAATAAAAATTAACTAAAGAACCCAAAAAAGATTTGTTCATTTTGATGATCTGATCTTTTCATCACTTCAGCATAGGTCAAAATCAGCATCCTCCTTGTTTGGATAATTCATCCATCTTTACTGATCAATAATGTGAAGGCAATTCATCCATCTAGACTTTTCAGTCTGGTCAGCTCCCAGGAGGAATCATCAGGAACACACGCATTTAAGATCTAAGTGAATGAGTAAGTGTGTTATTATACCTGGTTGAATTCTGATTTCTGATTGGTCAGGAGATTTTGATTAATTTGTATATAAAAGCATCTCTGATTGAATTGCAGTTTTCTAATATGCAACATTTATTAAAGGTGTCTACAGTGACTTAGTGTAAGGTCTCATGATTGTGAGGTTCAGGAAACATGGAGTGTTTTATTCTTCATGTGTCCTCTGTAGTCTTGGAACAATAGTCAGATCATCAGGTTCTGGTTTTAGCATTTTCTTTTCAACAGCAGTAGTTTAAAAGGACATCGATGCGTGATAAATTCAGCTCTTGATTCTTTTCACTCACACAATAATACACTGCAGCCACCCGTTCATCTTCAGCACTAAGTGCTTGCCTCTGGTCAAATGGTCCATTACTCTAGCTGGCCCTCTCAGCACCCCTTCATTACCTGCATTATCCAGTTGGACCTGAGCCAGGCTCTGTGCTTCACCAGGGTCACATGGCTAATGCAGTTTATTCGTCCTTGCCATTGCAACTTTGCAAAAAAAATAAAAAACATTTCACAGTAAAACTGCAGATTCAACTGATTTGTATGAAACCACCAAAGATCCTATGGCTTTTTTTTTCCAGGCTGTTTGATACACACGTGCATGGTGCACAACGAATCAGCGACTCGATTGACTCGCTAACGAATTCGAGTGTCACTTCAACAAATTTTCAGCTCAGTTAAATGTTTACACAAAGTTTTCCACCAAAGACAAAGCAAAAGACTGATCTCCATTTCCGGAGCTGATCTCCTGATTTACTGTTTAAATTCTTTCAATTCTTCTACATCAAGCTAAATAAATCACACAGCGATGTTTGCTAAGTACACAAGGTCAGGGTCTTGTTACGCTGCACGCTCTGTCGGCGGAAACGAGTGTGCGTTCGCAGATGAGCTTGTGCGGCTCGTTCTAGCTAATTGTGAATGACAGGCGGCGATTTCAGCGTTCTCTCAAACCAATTAAAGCACCAAGCTCGGGCTGATGCTCCGGGGGGAGAAGCTTCATGAGCCCGAAGGTGGCCGTTTGTTACTAAATGCCTCAATTTACTTCCACGACGATGTTCCGAGCCATTAATTGACTGGCATTCAGTTTCCGGTTGAACATTTCATCCAGATTGTTTGCTTTATTACAGAACCGAAGCAGACGGCGTGAATAAAGAGCTTTCATTGTCGTTCGCTTTTACAAATGCGTTGCCTTTATGGATTTTTTATTCGCACAGCCTGGCATTATGAAAAGGGACATGAAACTTGTTTCGCATGATATACAGCTCCAGGTTTTGATAAAAGCATGAAAGATCGAGTCGTATATTAAGCAATAAGCGCTGGAACCTCTGGATCAGTCGTACCTTCAGCTCAGTCATTCAGAAAGGAACTCAATTCCCTATTCTCAAGATTTTTCTTCTGATCTGAAACGTTTGCTTAGTTTTAATGTG